>NC_084623.1:46968876-46973876 GCF_033978795.1 Nerophis ophidion
ATAAATATATATAGTATAATATGTAAACATATACATATATACATACATGTATATACACATATATATACACATATATATATATACACATGTATGTACATATTTACACATGATGTACCTCATCTTCATATATATATATATATATATACAGTATATATACATATATATACATACATATATATTATATATATATATCTCCTGATGATTGAGGGAACCCCTCATGAAACAGTTCTGTAGAGATGAAGTAGTCTTGTGATTTTTCCCACACATACATATATATATATATATATATATATATATATATATATATATATATATATATATATATATATATATATATATATATATCCTGATGATTGAGGGAGCCCCTCATGAAACAGTTCTGTAGAGATGAAGTAGTCTTGTGATTTTTCACACACACACATACATATATACATACATATATATATATGTATATATACATATATACATATATATATATATATATATATGTATATATATATATATATATATATATATATATATATATATGAAGATGAGGTACATCACCTCGTCTTGGTCATTTGAAAAGTAGCTCGTCTGCTGAAAAAGTGTGAGCACTTATGATGTACACACAACAATGATGTCACATTATACAAGTATGTGGCGGCGTTGTTAGAAAGTCAAAAGTTAAGGTTTGTACAGTTTATTTCAAATCCTGCAGTTTCATTTGGTGCTGATGTTCTCACTTGTGTTTCTAACACTGGCACTTTTTGAAGAAAGTATTTCATCATGCTGACTGCAACTCACACTTTCGCAGCAGTGTGTGTTCTCATGTGTCTTTTCAGATCACAATTGAGTGTAAAACATTTACCACAGCTTGAACAAGAAAACGGTTTTTCACCTGTGTGTGTTCTCATGTGTCTTTTCAACGCATCTTTTCGTACAAAACCTTTGGCGCAGATTGAACAGGAAAAGGGTTTTTCACCAGTGTGTATGGTCATGTGTTCTTTCAAATCACTATTTCGTATAAAACCTTTAGCACAGATTGAACAGGAAAAAGGTTTTTCGCCGGTGTGTATTCTCATGTGTGCCTTCAAACCACAATTTACAGTAAAACATTTACCACAGCTTGAACAAGAAAAATGTTTTTCACCAGTGTGTGTTGCCATGTGTCTTTTCAAATGATTCTTTACTGTAAAACCTTTAGTGCAGATTGAACAGGAAAAAGGTTTTTTACCAGTATGTATTGTCATGTGTGCTTTCAAATCACTATTTTGTGTAAAACCTTTATCACAGATTGAACAGACAACATGTTTTTCACCAGTGTGTGTTCTCATGTGTCTTTTCAAATGATTATTTTGTGTAAAACTTTTACCGCAGCTTGAACAGGAGAACGGTTTCTCACCAGTGTGTATCCTCATGTGTCTTTTCAAATTACGACAATGATTAAAAGTTCTTCCACAGTGAGAACATTCAAAGTGTGTGTTGTCAGTGTGACAAGTTGTATCAGCTTCAAAGTATTCATTATCGGTGTCAGGAGAGTGTGACGTCGTGTCATCACTATCGGATAGTGGAGCTAAAAGTTTGTCTGCTTGTGATCCTCCACAGTGGTCTCCATCAGCTTCTGTTGTCATGTGTTGAGTTGAGCTGCTGCTTGGAGGCTCAACCTCTCTCTTCTCCTCACTTTCACTTTTGACCTCATCATCTTCACTCTTCAAAATGACACAAGTGAATGGAATCTTGGGGACATCAACCTCTCCATACTCTCCATTCTGACTGATGATCTGTTCCTCCTTTTCCTCTTTAAAAAGAGGGGGATGTAGCTCCTCATGTTCCTCTTTAAAGTGTGGGGGGTGTAGTTCTTCCTCTTTAATGTGGGGTTGTCGCGGCCCCACATTCTCCTCTTTAATAGGATCTGGTTCTTCTTCTTCCTTTTTAATAAAGGGGGGCTGTGGTTTCTCCTGTTCCATCCTGAAGGTTCACTCCTGCTGTTCAGGAAGAAGACAAATACATGATTACCATGGGACAATTTGTGTGTATAATTAAAGCTGCTTTGGCTGCTGCCCCCGCTACCCAAACCTGGATAAGCGTTAGAAGAAGGATGGATAGTAGCTACTATTAGCAAACAGATAGACTTACCAATTCGGCGTAATATCTTAAAGGCCTACTGAAACCCACTACTACCCACCACGCAGTCTGATAGTTTATACATCAATGATGAAGTATTAACATTGCAACACATGCCAATATGGCCTTTTTAGTGTGAATACATTTTAATCAGAAGGGTTCAATCTTTCTCCTGTGCAAGTTTGAAGCTGACACGACAAATGCGCTCAGAGGAGATAATTTTTCAAAAAAGGTGACAGGTTTTTCCAAAAGTTTTGTTTTGAAGGGGTAATTGCCAACTGCCTGTTGATTTTTGCTGAAGGATGTCAATTATTAAAATGTAGGTCTAGGTGAGACCTACATAGAAGTTTTTGTTTCATGTCTGTCCAATATTCCTACCCCAAGTTACAAGCAGTTTTGTATGTGTTTTCTTCCTAGGAGCAGTTTTTTCTGTGTTTTATTCCTAGGGGGCACTAGAGCGCAATTTTGAGTTTTGGGGTTTGGTTTTTTGTATTGGAACACAGTTTTTGCCAGTCCTGATGTGTGTGTCTAGTTTGATGAGTTTTGAAGCATTTTAAGGGGGTCAAATTAGAGCTCAAAGAGGCAAAAAGGAAATTTTTTAGGAAAATGTTGTTTTGAAGGGGTTTTTGCCTACTTCCTGTTGATTTTTGCTGAAAGAAGTGAGTGTGTCAAATCTAGGTCTAAGTAAGACCTACATAGAGGTTTTTTGTTTCATGTCTCTACAACATTCCTAACGGAAGTTACAAGCAGTTTTGTCTTTAATTTTTCCTAGGGGGGCGCTAGAGCGCAATTTAGATTTTTGGGGTTTGGTTGTTTAATAAGTTGGGAAGGTTTGCCATACCGGTGTAAAATTTGGTGAGTTTTGAAGCATGTTAAGGGGTCAAATTACAGCGCGAAGGTGCGGAATAATAATAAAGAAAGAAACAATAAAACCTTACAGATACAATGTCCCAATAGGGACATTGCGCTCCCTAAATATCCTCTCCTTTGTGTGTTTAGTTTTACAGTAACTTCAATTGTAATATCATTAACAACCTTTTGAAGCTAAACTGTCCACGACGCGGCCACAAACACGCATTGCATGATGTTCTCATAAATCATCGAGCTGCTACAATGCATTCTGGCTGACTGTTGCAACACATCGGACATGTTCCAGCATCCAACATCACTTTCCTCAACCATGAGTCCATGACCATCACCGCTCGTCTGCGACGGGAACCAACAAGCCAAATAATAGTAATTGAAGTAGGCCTGGGCGATATATCCATTTTATAAATAAATAAATGATAAATGGGTTGTACTTGTATAGCGCTTTTCTACCTTCAAGGTACTCAAAGCGCTTTGACACTACTTCCACATTTACCCATTCACACACACATTCACACACTGATGGAGGGAGCTGCCATGCAAGGCGCCAACCAGCACCCATCAGGAGCATCCAGTTTAATCGATTTTGGTTCTCCTCTTGCTCCGGCACACGTTTTGCCCCTGAGGAGTTTCCGTAGCTTGCGTAGTCACATTACTTCCTTAGCGGCACACATAGCAAAACATGAGAGCGAGACGTTTCTTCCCCCACTTATACTGGACATTTATACTGCCATCTGGTGGTGTCAGAAGAGTATAACATACAATGGAACTCGGAAAAAAAAGTGTAAAAATAAGAATTAGCACGTCACTAAACATGAAGTACACGTTTGTTACTTATGAACTAAGTACATCATATCAAAAGATGATTCTTAGTTTTTATTTTAATTAGAGTCCAATAAGCCCATATAGCAAAGAGAAATGTGGAATGGTCTGAAACTTAAACTGCAAACAAACTGGTTTTAGTACAAAAGTTTTATTTACCCATCTTCAAAAGTACAAGTTGGATTGGATTGCAGACAGCATCCTCCGAAAGATTCACAATCAAGCAAAATCATGCAGATCATATCAAATATTGGTCTCCTGGCCTTTTATATGTTTCCCTCATGTGTCAAGGCCTAGTTGTTTTGCAACTGCTGGCTCCAAAACAACGGTGGATCCCTTAGCCATAACAAACAGTCAAAACATTTCTTAGAATGGTCAGAGCGACCACAAACTCAACTTTCCCAAACATATGCTCAGCAGTGGTTCAGAGGCTTTTAGACAGACTTTCTTTTTGGACTAAAACAGACACAAAATATAGTATACAGGTCAGAAATGACACTACAAAAATAAAAAAAAACATGTAAACAAACAGCTTGGGCCTTAAGAGGTTGTTAATATGACATGTTATTATAGTTGTGTCTGTTAATACATTTATATACACTTACAGCATGCATATACAATATTGTTGGACGTTTTTAAAGCGCTTTGTAGGCAGAATAGATCAAAGTAACCATTACCATGAATTAATTTATGTGGACCCCTACTTAAACAAGTTGAAAAACTTCTTCGGATGTTACCATTTAGTGGTCAATTGTACGGAATATGTACGGAACTGTGCAATCTACTAATAATAGTTTCAATCAATCAAACCTCCATTGTTATTAGGGCTGGGCGATATATCGATGTACTCAATATATTGCGGGTTTGTCTCTGTGCGATATAGAAAATGACTATATCGTGATATTCGAGTACACGTTCTCACGCAGTTGCTTTTAGCTGCTGGCATTACTCTACAGGCTCTTCCCACTCCTTCTTGTGTCTCCTTCTCACAGACAGCAAGCGCACCTTCTTACACACGTCACACACTGTCACGTCATACGTCACATACATATGTGCCCTCGCGGAACAAAGAGGTAGCAGCATGGGTGACGTTCGCTGTGTTGCGAGTGGTAATACGAGAGAAAGAACGTGCCAATCTGGTAACAAATGAAGGAAGAATTAATTCCCAAGAAAAACAGCAGGGGGTCTGTCGTCTGGCGGTGATT
>NC_084623.1:46978876-47243876 GCF_033978795.1 Nerophis ophidion
GTTCAAGACTCTTATAGCATGAGGGAAGAAGCTGTTACAGAACCTGGAGGTTGCGGAACCTCTTTCAAATTCGAATACAATATAAAAGATTTCTTACACCTTTCTTGCCCTGATGTATCGTCAAGGCCGGTAACACCCTCCACATAAACTTGGGTCGGACAATATTTGTAGATTCGTTACAAGTATGTCACTTTATTTGTAATTTCAACAGGGCCAATCGGACATCCAACACTCCAGCACACACAAACTGCCTCTCCTCACTTGCCCACTCGCTGCCATTCTTAAAGGAGCACACACACACATACGCTACTCTCACAACATCCATCCATCCATTTTCTATACCCTTATGGGGAGTTTTAGGTGAAATACCTGTGTGGAGTTGCCCCTCCACTTTGTGCAATTCTACCCAAACATCTCAATCTTTGGGTTGGTAAAATGATTGTCTATTATATTTTTAATGTTATGGTTTATCCATAACCAGCACTCATCCCCGCACCTTGTCAAAACCTCCCCAAGCAAGTCCTAATCATTTGTGCAGCAATTTTGTCTTTATAGTTTGTCTATTATTTTCTGACCTTTACTCTTTTTCCCCCACTTCTTCTATTGACATGCCTAAAAGTATATTTGAATACAATAGAATAGAAAGTACTTTATTGATCCCTGGGGGAAATGACACCTCTTAACGCTGGTTCTGCTCCTGGTGGTACATGTGCATTAATCTTTCCTCCATCAAAATAGCTCAGCTTCATATTGTATGAATATGAAACATTGTAATCAACATATATTTATCACATGTACCCAACTTTAGTTGAAGTAAACATTGCTTATTGCATAAAAGTCTGGCATTATACATATTAAACAATCACAAACCAAATAAAAAGAGGAATGCGCATAACTCTGAATTATCCATCCATCCATCCATTTTCTACCACTTATTCCCTTTCGGGGTCGCGGGGGGCACCGGCGCCTATCTCAGCTACAATCGGGCGGAAGGCGGGGTACACCCCGGACAAGTCACCACCTCATCGCAGGGCCAACACAGATAGACAGACAACTTTCACACTCACATTCACACGCTAGGGCCAATTTAGTGTTGCCAATCAACCTATCCCCAGGTGCATGTCTTTGGAAGTGGGAGGAAGCCGGAGTACCCGGAGGGAACCCACGCATTCACGGGGAGAACATGCAAACTCCACACAGAAAGATCCCGAGCCTGGATTTGAACCCAGGACTGCAGGACCTTCGTATTGTGAGGCAGACACACTAACCCCTCTGCCACCGTGAAGCCCAACTCTGAATTATCAAGACAGAAAAGATTCATAAAGTCAAACATGGAATGGAACTTTATTGTCTTTGCAGTTAAAAATAACAATAAAATTAATTGTTAAGTACAAACCTGTTCAAAATCAAACATACATCATACAGGGCACACAGAATAAAAACATTGATGGGCCGCTGCAAAGGTGGTGCTATATAAATAAACATTGATTGATTGATTAATGCAAAGGTGGGAAAAAGGTCAAATCATGTATAAAATAAATAATAAAATGCTTCCAGATGTGGTCCAGAAGTAAACCAAATATAAACCAAAAGATTTGTGTACTCAAAAACAAAACATGCATATCATATAAAAAAGTTAATATATGGAATCATTTACAATTAGAAATGAAAATGTGCAACACATTTCATACATTTAAAAACCTATAACACTATTATGAGAAAATACAACACATAATTTTGATTATGTATTCTATATACACATACAATTTTGTGTAACATATGGTTTGTTCCATTTAATTCCGAAACAAATAAAAAAGTAAATGTAAGGGTAGTAAAAATAAGGTGATGCGTCAGTCAGTGCGGAAATTTTCAATCAAGGAAATTGGTTCATTTTAAGTAGTAGTAGTAGTGAAGTAAATTATATTTATATAGCGCTTTTTGTCTAGTGACTCAAAGCGCTTTACAAAGCGAAACCCAATATCTAATTTTTACATTTAAACCAGTGTGGGTGGCACTGGGAGCAGGTGGGTAAAGTGTCTTGCCCAAGGACACAACGGCAGTGATTAGGATGGCGGAAGCGGGGAACGAACCTGCAACCCTCAAGTTGCTGGCACGGCCTCTCTACCAACCGAGCTATACCTTACATTAAATAAATGCACACTATGTTGTAAACTAAAGCACATACTTAAACCACTTATCTAAACAAATCTGATCTTAAAACGGTAGAAACATATTAACAAGACTGTTACACAACAATGATGTCACACATGTTACATGTAGTGATGTTAGGTCTATGTTAAAGATTTGACAGATTTTTTTTTAACCTTGCAGCTTCAATTGTTGCGGATATTCTCACTTGTGTGTACTTTTGAGATAATCTTTCATCACACTTCCTCACCGGTGTGTGTTCTTATGTGTCTTTCCAACGTATAGCTTTGTACAAAACTTTTAGCACAGATTGAACAGGAAAAAGGTTTTTCACCAGTGTGCGTTCTCATGTGTTTTTTCAAGTGCTGATTTCGTGTAAAACTTTTCGCACAGATTGAACAGATAAAAGGTTTTTCACCAGTGTGTGTTCTCATGTGCGTTTTCAAATCCCAACTTTGTATATAACATTTGCCACAGCTTGAACAAGAAAAGGGTTTTTCACCAGTGTGTGTTCTCATGTGTCTTTTCAAATCCCTATTTTGTACAAAACATTTGCCACAACTTGAACAAGAAAAAGGTTTTTCACCAGTGTGTGATCTCATGTGTATTTTAAAATTCATATTTCGTACAAAACCTTTACCACAGATTGAACAGATAGTTTTTTCCCTAGTGTGTGCTGTCAGTCTTTTCACATTCATATTTCGTACAAAACCTTTAGCACTAATTGAACATGCAATACGTTTTTCACCGGTGTGTGTTGTCATGTGTGTTTTCAAATGAATATTTTGTGTAAAACCTTTACTACAGATTGAACAGGAAAAAGGTTTTTCGCCGGTGTGTGTTCTCATGTGTCTTTTCAACTTATCGTTTTGTGTAAAACCTTTACCGCAGCTTAAACATGAAAAAGGTTTTTCACCAGTGTGTGTTCTCATGTGTCTTTTCAATTTATCTTTTTGTCCAAAACCTCTACAGCAGATTGAACAAGAAAAGGGGTTTTCTCCAGTGTGTGTTCTCATGTGTGTTTTCAAATGATTATTTTGGGTAAAGCTTTTACCACAGCGTGAACAGATAAAAGGTTTTTCACCGGTGTGTGTTCTCGTGTGTCTTTTCAGATTACAATGGCGGTTAAAGGTTTTGCCACAGTGAGAACATTCAAAGTGTGTGTTGTCAGTGTGACATGTTGTATCAGCTTCAGAGTCTTCATCATCAGTGTCAGGAGAGTGTGACGTTGTGTCATCACTATCTGATAGTGGAGCTATGAGCTTGTCTGCTTGTGATCCTCCACAGTGGTCTCCATCAGCTTCTGTTGTCATGTGTTGAGTTGAGCTGCTGCTTGGAGACTTCACCTCTCTCTTCTCCTCACTTTCACTTTTGACCTCATCATCTTCCTTCTTCACAATGACATAAATCAATGGCATCTTGTGGACATCAACCTCCTCCAGTCCTTCAATACTCTCTCCATTCAAACTGATGTCATCTTCCTCTTTAGTGTGGAGGGGCTGGAGCTCCTCAATTTCCTCTTTAACGTGGGGAGGCTGTGGCACTGCCTCTTCCTTTGTAATATGGAAGGGCCGTGGTTGCTCCTGCTCCATCCTGGAATTCCACTCCTGTTGGTCAGGAAGAAGATGTTTTTCACAGACGTCTACAGAGCACAGGAAGACAAAAACACATGATTTTGAAAGGTCCAACTTTGCTAAGTCACATGAAACAATGTGTGTCTTAATGTACTTTCCTTCGTGTGCTTAGTTTTACAATAACTTTAATCTATTGAAAATAAACAATCTCAAATTGGACAATAGTTCCTCTCTGATTCAACTGACTTTTTGCCAAATTAAATAAAAAATATATATTATAAAGACATCATGTAACAAAACATATATATTGATTAAAGGCAGCAATAACAAACAAAACGATATAAAAAACAAAGTGTACCAAATTGTTCATAAATATCAGGGTTTTTTCTGCAATGTCTAACAATCAGAAAGTCATCCTCTCAGTAAATGATGAATTCATGAGGGTCAGGCAATTCCATTTAGTGCATTTCAGTAGTGAATAACAATATATAAAGAAGAAATGTCACTGATTATCTCATGGCAACAACACTTTAGCGTTAGCTTGCTGGCATTAGTAATCTGTTCACTCGGAGTGCCACTTAATACTTTTACAACATTTAATAAAGTAAAGAGTTAATATTTGATGTCAGCTGTTTAATAAATACAGTTTTGGTCAATTGACTTAGTTGTGACTTCCCTCTCTGCATGGAAGTTTAAAAGTAGCATATATTAATGCAGTATGAACAAGAATGTTTTAATGTCGACACATTGAATCATCATATTGCTGTGATTATATGTGTCAAGTGTTCATTCAAGGCTAAGCAAAATATCGAGATATATATCGTGTATCGCGATATGGCCTAAAAATATTGAGATATTAAAAAATGGATATATCGCCCAGCCCTACTACATTACAAATATACTGACAGAATGTGTATAAGACTTTGTTGGAGGTTATTTAGAGTGTAGGCATAATAGATTTAATACCCATTAACTCCGGTGTTAGCTGCCTCTTTCTAATATTTTTCCCCCCCAGTTTAGAATGCACAAAAAGAGTAAGACGTGCGCACTTGTCTGCCAAAGGAATTGTGAATGGTAGGCAAAATTTCCCCCCCAAAAATTGCAGTTCCCCTTTACTACTGCCCTGCTGCTATGAAGATTGCGGTTATTTGGCAAACAAAGCAGTTGTTTTCATTATTTTTGTATTGTGTGCAAATGAAATTTTTTTATAAATTATATACTATCCGACTTACACTTATTGACAATGCTCCTCCACTCAGTAAAGTCATTCCAATTATTCTATCATGTCAATGATGAAACATAAAGTTAGTAAAGACGTGAGCGTAAGAAGTAAACAAACCTGTTCTGTGTAACACAACTTGATGTTTCTGAAAACAGCGTCCAGTAGTTGACGTTGTCGCTTGTTCTCCTCTTTTGTTCGAGAATGTTCCTCGTCGTGCTATAGCTTTCTTTATAACACTACATATATTTTCCCACACCCACAGTTAGTTGCTAATTAACCAAGACTCTCAGCATTTGTATTTTACACATTTTACAAAAGCACAACACTTTATACTCACACTTGTGTCTGCTTAGCGATGTCTTGATAACTTCCGTGTTTTTTTATTAGCAGCTAGCAAGCTAAGCTAACTAGCAGGCTAGGTTAGCCTCAGAAGCTTCAAAGTTCATCCTGACACCAAGAAAGAATAAAGTCTAGTTTGTCACACCTTCGACGAATATGAAACTGAAAGAATTACCGCATAATTTAAAGAGTTCACTGCACTGTTGTCTTTTACGATACAATTGGTACCTTACGCGACCAGTCCGCGCATGTGCAATAGTGCAAGGCAGGGGGCTACGTCACTTCCTGTTGACATTATTCCTCGCTTCTTTTTTTTTTACATAAATGTATTTGCAAGCCAGGACGACATTAACAATTTACAAAACGTCAGCACTGTCACTTCACAAAAATGGGGGCATTATAAAAATATATAACAGAGATGTATCTCTGTTATATATTTGTATAATATAACCACAGTAGAAACATTTAAGTCTCACCTTAAAACTCAATTGTATACTCTAGCCTTTAAATAGACCCCCTTTTTAGACCAGTTTATCTGCCTTTTTTCTTTTTCTCCTCTGTCCCATTCTCCCTTGTGGAGGGGGTCCGGTCCGATGGCCATGGATGAAGTACTGGCTGTCCAGATTCGGGACCCAGGATGGACCGCTCGTCCAGAGTCGGGACCCACGATGGACCACTCGCCTGTGTATCGGCTGGGGACATCTCTGCGCTGCTGATCCGCCTCCGCTTGGGATGGTTTCCTGTTGGCACCATTATGGACGGGACTCTCGCTACTGTGTTCGATCCACTTTGGATCGGACTCTCACGGTTCTGTTGGATCCACTATGGATTGAACTTTCACAGCATCATGTTAGACACGCTCGACATCCATTGCTTGCGGTCCTCTCCAAGGTTTCTCATAGTCATCATCGTCACCGACGTCCCACTGGGTGTGAGTTTTCCTTGCCCTTATGTGGGCTCTACCGAGGATGTCGTTTGTGTTGTGATTTGTGCAGCCCTTTGAGACACTGGTGATTTAGGGCTATATAAACAAACATTGATTGATTGATTGAGGTGATAACAATAAAGTTGAATAAACAATGGAAATGATGCATGTGTTCGAAAATGTATGATGGACTTAAGAGGCAAAACGCAACAAAAATGCAACAAACACAGCATATATGAACGCAAAGGGTAAAAAATAAACCCACCTACAATCTGATATATCACTAAACCTTAGAACTTTGTTGTAAAAATCCCACACTGCTTGGTGTCCTAGTCTGAGCTACTGTGACGTAGATGACCATAGTAAGTAGTATGTCATGCACAAGTGCAGATTCCAACCATTGAAATACTTTGTACATCATAATGGCAGTTACATTTACAATCTTAAAGATAAAAAAAAAAATTGGGAAAATGTCAGACATTGCCTTAAATTGCCCAGGTCTGATCTCACTTTACTTACCACTGTAATTACCAGACTACAATACTCTTCATTCAATAACTGTAAATAATGTAAAAAAAAAAAGTGTAAAAACACTTTACTTACCACTGTAATTACCAGAATACCATACTCTTTATTCAATGACTGTAAAAAATTAAATAAAAAAAAAAAGTAAAAATAATGTAAAACAAGAGTATGAAGAAGTCATACTGTTTCATTATCAATCAATCAATCAATGTTTACTTATATAGCCCTAAATCACTAGTGTCTCAAAGGGCTGCACAAACCACCACGACATCCTCGGTAGGCCCACATAAGGGCAAGGAAAACTCACACCCAGTGGGACATCGGTGACAATAATGACCCAGTGGGACATCGGTGACAATGATGACTATGAGAACCTTGGAGAGGAGGAAAGCAATGAATGTCGAGCGGGTCTAACATGATACTGTGAAAGTTCAATCCACAATGGATCCAACACAGTCGCGAGAGTCCAGTCCAAAGCGGATCCAACACAGCAGCGAGAGTCCCGTTCACAGCGGAGCCAGCAGGAAACCATCCCAAGCGGAGGCGGATCAGCAGCGCAGAGATGTCCCCAGCCGATACACAGGCAAGCAGTACATGGCCACCGGATCGGACCGGACCCCCTCCACAAGGGAGAGTGGGACATAGAAGAAAAAGAAAAGAAACGGCAGATCAACTGGTCTAAAAAGGGAGTCTATTTAAAGGCTAGAGTATACAAATGAGTTTTAAGGTGAGACTTAAATGCTTCTACTGAGGTGGCATCTCGAACTGTTACCGGGAGGGCATTCCAGAGTACTGGAGCCCGAACGGAAAACGCTCTATAGCCCGCAGACTTTTTTTGGGCTTTGGGAATCACTAACAAGCCGGAGTCCTTTGAACGCAGATTTCTTGCCGGGACATATGGTACAATACAATCGGCAAGATAGGATGGAGCTAAACCGTGTAGTATTTTATACGTAAGTAGTAAAACCTTAAAGTCACATCTTAAGTGCACAGGAAGCCAGTGCAGGTGAGCCAGTACAGGCGTAATGTGATCAAACTTTCTTGTTCTTGTCAAAAGTCTAGCAGCCGCATTTTGTACCAACTGTAATCTTTTAATGCTAGACATGGGGAGACCCGAAAATAATACGTTACAGTAGTCGAGGCGAGACGTAACAAACGCATGGATAATGGTCTCAGCGTCTTTAGTGGACAGAATGGAGCGAATTTTAGCGATATTACGGAGATGAAAGAAGGCCGTTTTAGTAACGCTTTTAATGTGTGCCTCAAAGGAGAGAGTTGGGTCGAAGATAATACCCAGATTCTTTACCGTGTCGCCTTGTTTAATTGTTTGGTTGTCAAATGTTAGAGTTGTATTATTAAATAGAGTTCGGTGTCTAGCAGGACCGATAATCAGCATTTCCGTTTTTTTGGCGTTGAGTTGCAAAACGTTAGCGGACATCCATTGTTTAATTTCATTAAGACACGCCTCCAGCTGACTACAATCCGGCGTGTTGGTCAGCTTTAGGGGCATGTAGAGTTGGGTGTCATCAGCATAACAGTGAAAGCTAACACATTACCTTTGTTCATACTACTCAACTGCCAAAGAACTGTAGACACCTTAATATTTGTTGCTTCCTAAACTGTACATACTGTGTTATATTATTTGATCTTGCACTGGTACTGTATTTGACTGCTGTACTTCTACTCGTACTGATACTTCTACCATAACTACTGTGACTTATTGTGCAACTTAATTGTCTTGTAATTAATGTACATCAGAGATATTCAATTTTTTAATATTTCTTTGTATTTAGTGTATTAGATTCTGCAACTAGTGCAGTGGTTCTTAACCTGTGTTCGATCAAACCCTAGGGGCTCGGTCAGTCGGCCTCAGGGGTTCGACGGAGCCTCCGTCTAAACCTGACTAAATAACAAGTTCAATGTTTAATTATTATAATCAAATGACAGCAATCATTTCCATGAGATAATTTTCTAATATACTGTAAGTGTTTTGGCACACTTACAATGACATAAAAAACAACATTGTTTTTCATGAGCTCTGTACAAGGTGGGGTTGGAAATAATTTGTACCCCTTTCAGATATCGCATTTAGGTCCCACTAAAACATTCACATGTTGCACAATGAGATGTAAACATGGGATCATGTGTACATTCCTGTAACTTTCTGTTGGTAAGATATATATTTATTAGTATTTCTTTAATATAGTAACATCATCAAATTAAGAAAAAAACATTTATTTTTGGTGAATGCATATATGAAACTGGCGGGGTTCGGTACCTCCAACAAGGTTAAGAACCACTGAACTAGTGTTTGGATCCCACTCTACGCAACATCTGAAGAGCATGGAAAAAAGCATTTCACTGTGGTGTAGTCTGCATGTGACGAATACATTTTGAAACTTGAACCTTGTCAACCAGAAATACTCATTGCAAGTTTTGTTCAGGTAACGACTTTCAGGACTGGTTACGGTTACATGTTCAGTGTTGGGGTTTTTTCAAGTCAAACCACTACTCATTTCTGTCTCGTCGTCAAAAAGGCTCTTGAGCTCGGAAAGGGAGCACCCTGATGCCAAGCACCCCAGAGGAATCCTCTGGCGGCTCAGGAAAAAGAGGAAGTAATCTCGGGGTTTTCAATCGATCACAACTGGACTGTGAAGCCTACTCGGACGAGAGGCAAAACGTCTTCTAAAACAAACCAAACAGTCCGGTTGCGATCGATTGATTGACCTGAGATGACATTGACCTGGATGAATGTAAACATCCATAGACACGAGGCGGAAGATTAGCTACGTGTTGAGGAAAACGCTCATGAAGCTTCAGGGGTTGGTAGAGAAGTCTTCTTAGTTTTCTTCTTCTTCTTCTGCCCGAGTTAAGAACATGTGGCAGCAGATTAGAAATCTCATACTTTCACACATAAGTGGACCATCACATTTTTGGTTAGAACCACAATACAGCATTTTTCTCTCCAAGGCTCTGGTTTCCACTTACAAGGACATTATACTGCCAATTAGTGGTGGAAGAAGAGTATACCACATCACATGTTAGATTCAAGACGGCTGAAAACACATTCAAAAGTTCAGATGGCAACTTTTTTTTTTATTTTTTAAAATCATTGGGTTCCAAAGAGCCCATATAGCCAAGATAAATTGAAAATGCACGCCATATAAGAGTTTGGGTCTTACTGTAGGAGGCTACAGAACTGCTGGTGTAAGAGGAAGTGACAATGTGGGGTTGAATACGCTAACCTAAACCAGTGGTTCTCAACCTTTTTTCAGTGATGTACCCCCTGTGAACATTTTTTTAATTCAAGTACCCCCTAATCAGAGCAAAGCATTTTTGGTTGAAAAAAAGAGATAAAAAAGTAAAATACAGCACTATGTCATCAGTTTCTGATTTATTAAATTGTGTATCAGTACAAAATATTCTTGAACAATTTGGAAAAAAAGATAAAAATAACTAAAAACTTGTTAAAAAATAAACAAGTGATTCAATTATAAATAAAGATTTCTACACATAGAAGTAATCATCCACTTAAAGTGCCCTCTTTGGGGATTGTAATAGAGATCCATCTGGATTCATAAGCTTAATTCTAAACATTTCTTCACAAAAAAGAAAGCTTTAACACAATATTTATGGAACATGTCCACAAAAAATCTAGCTGTCAACTCTGAATATTGCGTTGTGGCATTTCTTACATTCATATTTTGTTGAAGTCTTATTCAATAAATATATTTATAAAGGATTTTTTAATTGTTGCTATTTTTAGAATATTTAAAAAACCCCTCACGTACCCCTTGGCATACGTTCAAGTACCCCCAGGGGTAAGCGTACCCCCATTTGAGAACCACTGACCTAAACTATTGATTATTTATGATCAATGTAGCATTATTAAAATAATTCAAATAGGTCTGGCTTCACTGTCTTGTATCTTCAGCATGTTTTTGGACAGCACATCCCTGTAATTGATGTGGATCAATAAAGTTGATCTAAGTCTAAATCAGGGGAGTCAAACTCATTTTAGATCGAGGGTCACGTGGAGAAAAATCTACTCCAAAATCACGGCACGATAACTTAAAAATAAAGACAACTTTAGATTGTGTTTCAGTGTTTAGTGAAGTGAATTATATTTATATAGCGCTTTTTCTCGAGTGACTCAAAGTGCTTTACATAGTGAAACCCAATATCTAAGTTACATTTAAACCAGTGTGGGTGGCACTGGGAGCAGGTGGGTAAAGTGTCTTGCCCAAGGACACAACGGCAGTGACTAGGATGGCGGAAACGGGAATCGAACCTGCAACCCTCGAGTTGCTGGCACGGCCACTCTACCAACCGAGCTATAAATAAAAGAAGCACAAATGTACAAATCAGAATGTTGTTCGGTTTACTTTTACACTTACATGCTGCGGTTAATCATTTATTTGTCGTTATTTATATTTTCTGAATAAATTATGTGATACTGTTCATCAGTCAACATTGGCGTCTATCAAGATTTTAAAGAAATGGTGACACTTTAGTATGGAAAACACATATTCACCATTGATTAGTTGCTTATTAATTTGCAAACAATGCCTGATTATACAACCAGTAAGCCATTTACTAAGAGCGTTCCCTCAATAACCTCAGAATTATTGCTTATTATTAACCTTAACCCTAACCCTTATATGTTCCCCTATTGTCCAAGTAACTCTAAATTAAGTGTTAGTTACCTTCATAAGCAACTAATTAATGGTGAATGTTCCCTCTACTAAAGTGTTACCAAAAAATGTAATCAAAATTAAATTACAGGATGTTATTTATGTAGTTTGATCACTTTCCTCAACTGATGTACTAACATAGTGTGGATTATTTTGTATAAATGTAGCATCATCTACAAAGATACAAAGAATTGCTATTGTGTACCGTGGGAGATTCTCTAATTTCACCTATTTTTGTTGAAAATATTTTTTCCAAACCAGTAATTATAGTCTGCAAATTATATGTTGTTGTTGAGTGTCGGCGCTGTCTTGAGCTCGGCAGGGTAACCATGTAATACTCTTCCATATCAGTAGGTGGCAGCCCGTGGCTAATTGCTTTGTAGATGTCGTAAACAGCGGGAGGCAGCGTGCAGGTAAAAAAGTGTCTAATGCTTAACCTAAAAGGTGAGTGTCCCTAAGAAGAGGTACTGAAGTTTAGGGAAGACTATGCAGAATGAAGCTAAAACTGAAGTGGCTACAAAGTCAACAAAAACAGAATGCTGGACGGCAGCAAAGACTTACTGTGGAGCAAAGACAACAATGTCCCCACAAAGAAGGACAAAAAATAGAGATGTCCGATAATATAAAAAGTAAAATTTATGACTTTTTAATACGCCGCTGTACATGGATGTGGGGAGAAGAACAGAGCGCCAATAAACCTTAAAGGCACTGCCTTTGCGTGCGAGCCACATAATTTCTACAGCTTTTCACACTCACAAGTGAATGCAATTCATACTTGATCAACAGCCATACAGGTCACACTGAGGGTGGCCGTATAAACAACTTTAACACTGTTACAAATATGGGCCACACTGGGAACCCACACCAAACAAGAATGACAAACCCATTTCGGGAGAACATCTGCACCGTAACACAACAGAACAAATACCCAGAAACCCTTGCAGCACTAACTCTTCCGGGACGCTACAATATACACCCGCCCCTACTCACTCACCTCAACCCCGCCCCACCCTAACCCCGCCCACATCAACTTTCTCATGCTCTCTTAGGGTGAGCATGTCCTAAATTCCAAGCTGCTGTTTTGAGGCATGTTAGGAAAAAATAATGCACTTTGTGAGTTCAATAATAAATATGGAAGTGCCATGTTGGCATTTTTTTTCCAGAACTTGAGTTGATTTATTTTGGAAAACCTAAGTGTTACATTGTTTAATGCATCCAGCGGGGCGTCACAACAAAATTAGGCATAATAATGTGTTAATTCCATGACTGTATACATCGGTATCGGTTGATATCGGTAATTAAGAGTTGGACAATATCGGAATATTGGATATCGGCAAAAAAGCCATTATCGGACATCTCTAATAAAAAACAACTGAAATATTCTTGATTGCTAAAACAAAGTAGATGTGGAATATATCGCTCAAAGGAAGACATGAAGCTGATACAGGAAAATACCCCCAAAAAAGAGAAAAAGCAACATAAATAAAAGCGCAGGACTAAAACACTACACACAGGAAAACAGCAAAAAAAACTCAAAATAAGTCCCGGCGGGATGTGACCGGTCGTGACAGTACACCTACTTTGAGACAAGGGCTATATTGATGCATGCTTGGTTATGGTTTAAGGTCATATCCAACAGTTGCGACGACGACTTTTTACTGTCAACTGAGTTTCGATTTTTAATGATTTCTGTTGGTGGTGTGCCTCTGGATTTCAACGCAAAAAAATGTGCCTTGGCTCAAAAAAGGTTTACAATCAATGCAATAAAAGTACTTTATATTCCATGTATTCTATCTAAGTTTTTCCCTGTGCGGCTCTCAGTGGAAAAATGTGCAAAACCCCTGGTCTAAATTCACGAGAACCAGGTTCGAAACCCGTCCCAGGCTCCCAAAACGTGTGTATTTAAAGTCCTACTGAAATGAGATTTTCTTATTCATATAGTATGTGTCATACTTGATCATTTCGCGATATTGCCATATTTTTGCTGAAAGCATTTAGTAGACAACATTGACGATAAAGTTCAAAACTTTTGGTCGCTAATAACAAAGCCTTGCCTTTACCGGAAGTAGCAGATGATGTGCGCGTGACGTCACGGGTTGTGGAGCTCCTCACATCTGAACATTGTTTACAATCATGGCCACCAGCAGCGAGAGCGATTCAGACCGAGAAAGCGATGATTTCCCCATTAATTTGAGCGAGGATGAAAGATTCGTGGATGAGGAAAGTGAGAGTGATGGACTAGAGAAAAAAAAAAGACGAGGGCATTGGGAGCGATTCAGATGTTATTTGACACATATAGGATAATTCTGGAAAATCCCTTAACTGCTTATTGTGTTATTAGTGTTTTGGTGAGATTATATGGTTGTACCAGTACAACCTGAAAGTCGGAGGGGTGTGGCCACGGGTGTGGTGACCGGCAGTGTCTCCAAGGGAAGCCACATTTCTTGACGAGGTGCAGGCAGCCGGGCTGAGATTTTTTTTTTTTTCCACTTCTCCACGGTGTAAGCATCCGACGGTCGGGGTCGGCCGGTGGGAGGAGGCAAGAGAGTCCGCAGCTGCAGGAGGAACGGCGCAAGCTATCCGCTCATGTCTACGGTAAGAGCCGACTTATCACCAGCATTTTCTCACCGAAACTTGCCGGTTGACATGTGGTAGGGCGCCATGTTCGCTTGACCGCTCTGTTCGATAGTAAAGCTTCACCGTCATCTTTCGGGAATGTAAACAAGGAAACACCGGCTGTGTTTATGTTGCTAAAGGCGGCCGCAATACACCGCTTCCCACCTACATCTTTCTTCTTTGACGTCTCCATTATTAATTGAACAAATTGCAAAAGATCCAGCAACACAGATGTCCAGAATACTGTGTAATTATGCGATTAAAGCAGACGACTTATAGCTGGGATAGGTGCTGGATCAAAATGTAAGTTACAATCCTTGACGTCACAAACATGAGTCATCATACCGCGATGTTTTCAACAGGATACTTCGCGCAAAATTTAAAATTGCAACTTAGTACACTAAACCGGCCGTATTGTTGTTAAGATTTCATCATTGATGTATAAACTATCAGACTGCGTGGTCGGTAGTAGTGGGTTTCAGTAGGCCTTTAAGCACACAAAAGACATTACCAAACACATTCCTCTACCTTCCCCTATTGTTTCCCGGCTTTAATGGCAGCCTGAACGCATCACGGCTGAGTTGCAGACATGATGGCTGCAGGCCTCGCCGGATTTGCGGGCGGGGGGCGGTTGACATGTGGTAGGGCACCATGTTCGCTTGACCGCTCTGTTCCATAGTAAAGCTTCACCGTCATCTTTCGGGAATGTAAACAAGGAAATACCGGCTGTGTTTGTGTTGCTAAAGGCGGCCGCAATACACCGCTTCCCACCTACATCTTTCTTCTTTGACGTCTACATTATTAATTGAACAAATTGCAAAAGATTCAGCAACACAGATGTCCAGAATACTGTGTAATTACGCGATAAAAGCAGACGACTTATAGCTGGGATCGGTGCTGGATCAAAATGTCCGCTACAATCCGTGACGTCACGCGCACGCGTCATCATACCACAATGTTTTCAACAGGATACTTTGCGCGAAATTTAAAATTGCAATTTAGTTAACTAAACCGGCCGTATTGTTGTTAAGATTTCATCACTGATATATAAACTATCAAACTGCATGGTCGGTAGTAGTGGGTTTCAGTAGGCCTTTAAGCGCACAAAAGACATTACCAAACACATTCCTCTGCGTTCTACTATTGTTTCCCAGCTTTAATGGCAGCCTGAACGCATCACGGCTGAGTTGCAGACATGATGGCTGCAGGGCTCGCCGGATTTGCGGGCGGGGGGCGGTTGGCATGTGGTAGGGCACCATGTTCGCTTGATCGCTCTGTTCCATAGTAAAGCTTCACCGTCATCTTTCGGGAATGTAAGCAAGGAAACACCGGCTGTGTTTGTGTTGCTAAAGGCGGCCGCAATACACCGCTTCCCACCTACATCTTTCTTCTTTGACGTCTCCATTATTAATTGAACAAATTGCAAAAGATTCAGCAACACAGATGTCCAGAATACTGTGTAATTACGCGATTAAAGCAGACGACTTATAGCTGGATCAAAATGTCCGCTACAATCCGTGACGTCTCGCGCACGCGTCATCATACCACGATGTTTTCAACAGGATACTTCGCGCGAAATTTAAAATTGCAATTTAGTTAACTAAACCGGCCGTATTGTTGTTAATATTTCATCATTGATATATAAACTATCAGACTGCGTGGTCGGTAGTAGTGGGTTTCAGTAGGCCTTTAAGCACACAAAAGACATTACCAAACACATTCCTCTGCCTTCCATTATTGTTTCCCAGCTTTAATGGCAGCCTGAACGCATCACGGCTGAGTTGCAGACACGATGGCTGCAGGGCTCTCCGGATTTGCGGGCGGGGGACGGGGGGCGGTTGACATGTGGTAGGGCACCATGTTCGCTTGACCGCTCTGTTCCATAGTAAAGCTTCACCGTCATCTTTCGGGAATGTAAACAAGGAAACACCGGCTGTGTTTGTGTTGCTAAAGGCGGCCGCAATACACCGCTTCCCACCTACATCTTTCTTCTTTGACGTCTCCATTATTAATCGAACAAATTGCAAAAGATTCAGCAACACAGATGTCCAGAATACTGTGTAATTGCGCGATTAAAGCAGACAACTTATAGCTGGGATCGGTGCTGGATCAAAATGTCCGCTACAATCCGTGATGTCACTCACATCATACCGCGATGTTTTCAACAGGATACTTTGCGCTAAATTTAAAATTGCAATTTAGTTAACTAAACCGGCCGTATTGTTGTTCGGATTTCATCACTGATATATAAACTATCAGACTGCGTGGTCGGTAGTAGTGGGTTTCAGTAGGCCTTTAAGCACACAAAAGACATTACCAAACACATTCCTCTGCGTTCTACTATTGTTTCCCAGCTTTAATGGCAGCCTGAACGCATCACGGCTGAGTTGCAGACATGATGGCTGCAGGGCTCGCCGGGTTTGTGGGCGGGGGGCGGAGAGGAGGGGGGGTGATTAACAGCCCGTCTGCCTTCTCCTCCACACCCACTAAAGAGCAGACTTCTCCATGAGGATCCACAGTTGGAGCCGCCCCACAAAAACAACAACCATGAGAGTCGTAGTCCTCTTCGCTTTGACGCTGCTGGGAGCATCTTTGGCGTCCGCGTCTTTACGTCCAGCGCACGTCGGCTTCAGCTCGTCGGTGCGCTCGGTGTGCAAGCCCGTCCCCAGCACCCTGTCCCTGTGCCACGGTATCGGTTACCGGCAGATGAGGCTCCCCAACCTGCTGGGTCACGACTCCTTGCGGGAAGCCCAGCAGCAGTCGGCCGCCTGGCTGCCGCTCATCTCCAAGCTGTGTCACCGCGACACCAAGAAGTTTCTCTGCTCCTTGTTCGCCCCTGTGTGCGTGCCGGACTACAGCGGCCCGGTGAGTCCCTGCAGGAGCCTTTGCGAGGCCGTGCGGGACCACTGCGTGCCCGTCATGAGCGCCTTCGGCTTCCCGTGGCCGGAAATGTTCAACTGCAGCCGTTTCCCCCGCGGGACGCAACTCTGCATCCCTCCCAGCGGGGACCAGGACGCGCGGACGCCGGAGGAGGTCACCCGCGAGGAGGCGCATAAAGGTCAGAGGTCAAATTAGGGGTCCCTTTAATTTGTTTTGAAAGCTAAGTTCAGTGATTCTGAAACTTTGGTTTATGGCCTCCATCTAGTGCAGGGGTGTCATAGTCACGGTCCGCAGGCTAGAACCGACCTACTGAATGATCTGTGGCCCCCGGGATGATATTTGATCAGTATTAGAACCGGCCCGCAGGCCACAGCCGCCTGCTGCTGTTTTGCACGCACCAATACTCCATCAGTATGGCACGACAGCACTGGCCCTTAGATGACATGTCATCGTGCATACATGCAGGTTCTTGTAGGAAAGGGTTGTCAAAACTTTTTACAGGTGAAGAACTGAGCAAGACACTTCACCCTTGCTCCTGATGGGACCTGGTTAGCGCCTTGCATGGCAGCTCCCACCATCAATGTGTGAATTGGTGAATGTGGAAATAGTGTTAAGCGCTTTGAGTTCTTTAAAAAGGTAGAATAGCGCTATACAAGTATAACCCACAAGTTCCAGGTTCGATTCCCGCTTCCGCCATCTGCTGTTGTGTCTTTGGGCAAGGCACTTTACCCACCTGCTCTCAGTGCCACCCACACTGGTTTCAATGTAACTTCGATATTGGGTTTCGCTATGTAAAAGCGCTTTGAGTCACTAGAGAAAAGCGCTATATAAATAGAATTCACTTCACTTCAGTGTTAAAGGCCTACTGAAATGAGATTTTCTTATTCAAACGGGGATAGCAGGTCCATTCTATGTGTCGTACTTGATCATTTCGCGATATTGCCATATTTTTGCTGATTTAGTAGAGAACATCCACGATAAAGATCGCAACTGTCTGTGTTAAGAGAAAAGCCCTGCCTCGACCGGAAGTCGCAGACGATGACGTCGCAAGTGTGGGGGCTCCTCACATATTCACATTGTTTATAATGGGAGCCTCCAATAAAAAGTGCTATTCGGACTGAGAAAACGACAATTTCCCCTTTAATTAGAGCGAGGATGAAAGATTCGTGTTTAAGGATATTGATAGCGACGGACTAGAAAAAAAAAAAAAAGAGTAAAAAAAAAACGCACGGATTCCGATGTTTTTAAAGGGGAACATTATCACAATTTCAAAAGGGGTGAAAACAATAAAAATCAGTTCCCAGTGGCTTGTTGTATTTTTTGAATTTCTTTTCAAAATTTTACCGGTCCCGGAATATCCCTAAATAAAGCTTTAAAGTGCCTTATTTTCGCTATCTTCGAAACCACTGTCCATTTTCCTGTGACGTCATACAGGGCTGCCAATACAAACAACATGGAGGTTACCACAGCAAGATATAGCGACATTAGCTCGGATTTAGACTCGGATTTCAGCGGCTTAAGCGATTCAACAGATTACGCATGTATTGAAACAGATGGTCGGAGTATGAAGGCAGATAGCGAAAAGGAAATTGAAGAAGAAACTGAAGCTATTGAGCGAATAGCTACTGACGCTACTCGGCCATAGCGTGGGTGTACCTAAGGAAGTGGCCCATAGCATGGCTGCCTTATTAGCATCGGCGGTAAAATGTGCAGACCAAACGATCAGGACTTTCGCATCTTGTGACACTGCAGCAACTTAAATCTGTCGATTGGTAAGTGTTTGTTTTGCATTAAATGTGGGTATCTAGTTTCAAATGTACATACAGCTAGCGTAAATAGCATGTTAGCATCGATTAGCATAGCATGTTAACATTGATTAGCTGGCAGTCATGCCGTGACCAAATATGTCTGATTAGCACATAAGTCAACAACATCAACAAAACTCACCTTTGTGATTTCGTTGACTTAATCGTTGCAAATGCATCTGCAGGTTATCCATACATCTCTGTGCCATGTCTGTCTTAGTATCGCCGGTCAAATATGAAGACACTTTGGTACATTCAATGGGGGTCTGGCGGCAGATTTCTTGCCAGTGGTGCAA
Source organism: Nerophis ophidion (assembly GCF_033978795.1). Taxonomy (NCBI): domain Eukaryota; kingdom Metazoa; phylum Chordata; class Actinopteri; order Syngnathiformes; family Syngnathidae; genus Nerophis; species Nerophis ophidion. Next base: position 46,997,901 of record NC_084623.1, read on the forward strand.
CTTGAATCCCTCCCTGTTAGTGTTGTTACACCCTCCGACAACACACCGACGAGGCATGATGTCTCCAAGGTTCCAAAAAATAGTCGAAAAAACGGAAAATAACAGCGCTGAGACCCGGTGTTTGTAATGTGAAAATAAAAATGGCGGGCGTGTTACCTTGGTGACGTCATGTTCTGACGTCATCGCTAAAAGACAGATAAACAGAAAGGCGTTTAATTTGCCAAAATTCACCCATTTAGAGTTTGGAAATCGGTTAAAAAAATACATGGTCTTTTTTCTACAACATCAAGGTATATATTGACGCTTGCATAGGTTTGGTGATAATGTTCCCCTTTAAACACATTTACTAGGATAATTCTGGGAAATCCCTTATCTTTCTATTGTGTTGCTAGTGTTTTAGTGAGTTTAATAGTACCTGATAGTCGGAAGGGTGTCTCCACGGGTGTGTTAACGCCAATGTCTCAGGGAAGTCGATGGCAGCGTCATGGACGGCCCAAGCTCAGCTTTTCTCCAGTAAGAAGCGACTTTTTAACCGCAATTTTCTCACCGAAACATGCTGGTTGACATTTGTTCTGGATTCATGTTCGCTTGACCGCGCTCTGATCCATAGTAAATTTTCACCTCCGGGAATTTTAAACAAGGAATCACTGTGTGTTTGTGTGGCTAAAGGCTAAAGCTTCCCAACTCCATCTTTCTACTGTGCCTTCTCCAATATTAATTGAACAAATTGCAAAAGATTCAGCAACACAGATCTCCAAAAAACTGTGTAATTATGCCGTTAAAGCAGACGACATGTAGCTGTGTGTGTGCGTAGCATTCATACTTTCAAAAAACGCGTGACGTCTTGCGTACACGTCATCATTACATGACGTTTTCAAGACGAAACTCCAGGGAAATTTAAAATTGTAATTTAGTAAACTAAAAAGGCCGTATCGGCATGTGTTGCAATGTTAATATTTCATCATTGATGTGTAAACTATCAGACTGCATGGTGGGTAGTAGTGGGTTTCAGTAGGCCTTTAAAGACAGCATAAGTACAGTCCAAACAGTTAATAATAAGTAGGTTAGTGTTTCCTAATAGGTGCCATTTTGGAGTCCTTACACACACCGTAATAATACACGCATGTTGAAGCACAGTATGTCTGACTACAGTAGCCGTAATGTTCCGCCCTCCATCAAACAGCGCGGCTTTGTAGCATACCAAAGTAATACCAAATTATTTTGACAGATTTTTGAGTGCTGTGTGTAATGTTGTATTTTGTGTGTTTTGGTGTTGCTTCCTTACCGGTACTTGCTGGCGTCATTTATTGAACAGGCGTCAACCTGCAGTCCACACGCATATCTTGGTCTATTGGTCACACTTAGCATTACACCATGTACCACAACGACAGTAAGCACAACCAAAATAATACATATATAACACGCACTGTGGAATTTTTTTTGAAAATTAAATGAGTGCTCCTTATAGTCCAAAAATACGGTACCACTCCATTTCAACTTAAAGACAGCATAAGTACAGTCCAGACAGTTAATAACAAGTAGGTTAGTGTTTCCTAATAGGTGCCATTTTGGGGTCCTTACACACAGCATAATAATACTCGCATGTTGAAGCACAGTACGTCTGACTAGAGTAACCGTAATGCTCCGCCCTCCATTAAACAGTGCGGCTTTGTAGCATACCAAAGTAATACCAAATTATTTTGACAGATTTTTGAGTGCTGTATGTAATGTTCTATTTTGTCAATGAAACAACAAAGTTTTGGTGTTGCTTCCTTACCGGTACAGTACTTGTTAGCCTCAGTTATTAAACAGGCGTCAACCTGCAGTCCACACATATATCTTGGTCTACTGGTCACACTTACCATTACACCATGTACCAAAATGGATACATGGATGATACAGCAGAGGATTGGGAGAATGTTATGTGGTTAGATGAAACCAAAATAGAACTTTTTGGTATAAATCATGGGTAGGGAACCTATGGCTCTAGAGCCAGATGTGGCTCTTTTAATGGATGCATCTGGCTCTCAGATTAATTTTAGCTGACATTGCTTAACACGATAAGAAATTAATATTTCCACTGGTAATCAGAGTTAAAAATATTGTTCAAAATACAAAACATTCTCCTGCATTTTAATCCATCCTTTCGTTTTCTAACGCATCTGTTCAAGAAGGCGCATTAACGGTAAGAAGTATTCTATTTATTATTGGTTAGCTTCAGAATAAAAATGTTATTAAAAAGAATATGAGAGTTATTGTACTCAAAAAATGTTGACATTACTTAAAAATGCACGCATTTAGTTGTATTCAGTGTTAAAAAAATAATATAAGGCTCTCATGGAAATACATTTTAAAATATTTGGCTTTCATGGCTCTCTCAGCCAAAAAGGTTCCCGACCCCTGGTATAAATTCAACTTGTCGTGTTTGGAGGAAGATGAATACTGAGTTGCATCCCAAGAACACCAGACCTACTGTAAAGCATGGGGGTGGAAACATCATGCTTTGGGGCTGTTTTTCTGCAAAGGGGACAGGACGATTGATCCGTGTTGAGGAAAGAATGAATGGGGCCATGTATCGTGAGATTTTGAGCCAAAACCTCCTTCCATCAGTGAGAGCTTTGAATGGTTGACCAAATACTTATTTTCCACCATAATTTACAAATAAATTCTTTAAAATCCCTACAATGAGAATTCCTGGATTATTTTTCACATTCTGTCTCTCACAGTTGAAGTGTACCTATGATGAAAATTACAGACCTCTGTCATCATTTTAAGTGGGAGAACTTGCACAATCGGTGGCTGACTAAATACTTTTTTGCCCCACTGTAAATTTTTTTAACCCAATGCGGCCCCCAAGTCACAAAGTTTGGGGACCCCTGGTGTAAACTATTTTGACATTTAACCTCAAATACCTCCTTCTAATCACATCTTTAATCAGCTCCCGACAGTCACCTCGTTTTCAAAGTTCTATCTCATTACGCCTTTGCAGACGCAGACATGTAAAAACTCTTCCTTTCAATACCCAGGAAGTGTCATTTGTGATGCCTGCAGTCTGGCGGCCGAGGGGGAGACTGACATCCAGGACAACTTCTGTCCAAGTCCATATGGTGAGGACGGAGATGCTTTAACGAGTAAATCAAACGTGTCCTTTGTTTCTGCTCCGGCACGTGTCTGAAGTCACACGTCACCAGTTTTGTCTCTGTGGCAGCATTCAAGATGCGTCTGGGCAGTGTGTCGACGGTGGGAGGGGACTTCCAGCTGGTGCCTTTGGCCCGAAGCCGCATCCTGAGATGGGCAGGGGGAGGTGCCGACAGGGCGGAGGGAATCGGAGGTGCGATGGCCCACAATGCTTTGTGGCTGCAGGAAGGAGGCACTTGCGCGTGCCCCGGCTTGGACTCGGCAGACAAAAAAGAGCAATTCCAGGAAGCGGAGCCCGTGGATAAGAAGCTGAACCTGGCCCAGGGTGGATGGTACTTGGCCCTGGCTCGGGCGGAGGAGGGCAGGCTGGTGTTGACTCGACTGGTGCGCTGGACTAAAAGCGACAAAGAACTGAAGAAGTTCATCCGAAGTCTCCTTAAACAACAATGTGCTGACCTGTAGACTGTGATGAGCAGCTAGTCCAACTAACAAAAAGCCAATAAGTACGCAAAATAATCAGCCACGAGCGTTAATGAAGACGTGTTATACGATACTGTGAGCCGTGGATAAATAATTGTCCCAAATACCCTTAAAAAGGTGCAAACTGCTTAATTTCCAAAGCCACAAACCAAAAAAATTAAGGCTGTCTAACTCAGTGAGCTAATAAACTCAGGTGATTAATCACAAAAAGTGATCGCATTAATCCTGAGCACACTTAGATTAATCATGCAATTTATTTTGACCGTACAAGCTCTTTTACCTTAACGGCTGTACAGTCAGTGAACAGATCAATGCATACGAAAGTACACAAAGACGAGTGAGTAGACTCCAAAATGCAGTCTGTAAGAATATTAGATAAAACAAAACCAAAAAACCAATAAGTAAGCATATTAATCAGCCACGAGCGTTAATGAAGACGTGTTATAAGATACTGTGAGCCGTGGATAAATAATTGTCCCAAATACCCTTTAAAAAGGTGCAAACTGCTTAATTTCCAAAGCCACAAACCAAAAAAATTAAGGCTGTCTAACTCAGTGAGCTAATTGACTCAGGTGATTAATCACAAAAAATGATCGCATTAATCTTGAGCTTACTTAAATTAATCATGCAATTTATTTTGACCGTACAAGCTCTTTTACCTTAACGGCTGTCCGGTCAGTGAACAGATCAATGCATACGAAAGTACACAAAGACGAGTGAGTAGACTCCAAAATGCAGCCTGTAAGAATATTAGATAAAACAAAAACAAAAAAACAATAAGTAAGCAAATTAATCAGCCACGAGCGTTAATGAAGACGTGTTATAAGATAATGTGAGTCGTGGATAAATAGTTGTCCCAAATACCCTTTAAAAGGTGCAAACTGCTTAATTTCCAAAGCCACAAACCAAAAAAATTAAGGCTGTCTAACTCAGTGAGCTAATTAACTCAGGTGATTAATCACAAAAAATGATCGCATTAATCTTGAGCTTACTTAAATTAATCATGCAATTTATTTTGACCGTACAAGCTCTTTTACCTTAACGGCTGTCCGGTCAGTGAACAGATCGATGCATACGAAAGTACACAAAGACGAGTGAGTAGACTCCAAAAAGCAGCCTGTAAGAATATTAGATAAAACAAAAACAAAAAACAAATAAGTAAGCAAATTAATCAGCCACGAGCGTTAATGAAGACGTGTTATAAGATACTGTGAGTCGTGGATAAATAGTTGTCCCAAATACCCTTTAAAAAGGTGCAAACTGCTTAATTTCCAAAGCCACAAACCAAAAAAATTAAGGCTGTCTAACTCAGTGAGCTAATTGACTCAGGTGATTAATCACAAAAAATGATCGCATTAATCTTGAGCTTACTTAAATTAATCATGCAATTTATTTTGACCGTACAAGCTCTTTTACCTTAACGGCTGTCCGGTCAGTGAACAGATCGATGCATACGAAAGTACACAAAGACGAGTGAGTAGACTCCAAAAAGCAGCCTGTAAGAATATTAGATAAAACAAAAACAAAAAACAAATAAGTAAGCAAATTAATCAGCCACGAGCGTTAATGAAGACGTGTTATAAGATACTGTGAGTCGTGGATAAATAGTTGTCCCAAATACCCTTCAAAAAGGTGCAAACTGCTTAATTTCCAAAGCCACAAACCAAAAAAATTAAGGCTGTCTAACTCAGTGAGCTAATTAACTCAGGTTAATTAATCACAAAAAATGATCGCATTAATCCTGAACTCACTAAAATTAATCATGCAATTTATTTTGACCGTACAAGCTCTTTTACCTTAACGGCTGTACGTACGGTCAGTGAACAGATCGATGCATACGAAAGTAAACAAAGACGAGTGAGTAGACTCCAAAATGCAGCCTGTAAGAATTTTAGATAAAACAAGAACAAAAAAACAATAAGTAAGCAAATTAATCAGCCATTAGCGTTAATGAAGCGGGTTAAAGGCCTATTGAAATGAGATGTTCTTATTTAAACGGGGATAGCAGGTCCATTCTATGTGTCATACTTGATCATTTCGCGATATTGCCGTATTTTTGCTGAAAGTAAAGTAAAGAACATCGACGATAAAGTTCGCAACTTTTGGTCGCTAATAAAAAAGCCTTGCCTTTACCGGAAGTATGTGCGCGTGACGTCACCGGTGTGAGGGCTCCTCACATCCTCACATTGTTTATAATGTGAGCCACCAGCAGTAAGAGCAATTTGGACCGAGGAAGCGACAATTTCCCCATTAATTTGAGCGAGGATGAAAGATTTGTGGATGAGGATATTGATAGTGAAGGACTAGAAAAAAAAATAAAAAAATAAAAAAAATAAAAAGCGACTGCTCCATGCTGCGGCAGTGTGAGCATTTCAGATGTAATTAGACACATTTACTAGGATAATTCTGGAAGATCCCTTTTCTACTTATTGTTATAATAGTTTTAGTGAGATTGTAAAGTCATACCTCAAAGTCGGATGGCTGCGGTGAACACGCCAGTGTCTCAGAGAGACACAGCTCACAGCTGCCTTTTTTGACAGCTACTGCAGGAGGATGCACAATCCACTGATGTCTCCGGTAAGATATATATCACAATTTCCCCATCCAAAAACATGCTGGTTGACGTAGACAAACATGTTCGCTTGACCACTCTGTGTTAAAGCTTCACAACAAACAAAGAAACACCGGCTGTGTCTCGGTGCTAAAGACAGCTGCAATACACCGCTTTCCACCAACAGCATTCTTCTTTATAGTCTCCATTATTAATTGAACAAATTGCAAAAGATTCAACAACACAGATGTCCAAATTACTGTGTAATTATGCGATAAAAAGAGACGACTTTTAGCCGTAAGTGGTGCTGAGCCAATATGTCCCCTCCAAACAATAACGTCACAAACACACGTCATCATACGCATCATCATTCCGCGACGTTTTCAACAAGAAACTTTGCGGGAAATTTAAAATTGCAATTTAGTAAACTAAAAAGGCCGTATTGGCATGTGTTGCAATGTTAAGATTTCATCATTGATGTATAAAATATCAGACTGCGTGGTCGGTAGTAGTGGCTTTCAGTAGGCCTTTAAAAGATACCGTGGGCTGTGGATAATTAATTGTCCCAAATACTCTTTATAAAGGTGCCAACTGCTTAATTTCCTGTGCCTTTTTTTCTAATTTAATGAAAGGACCATTCCACTCAATCAAACCAAAAAAATTAAGGCTGTCAAACTCAGTGAGTTAAATATCTCAGATGATTAATCACAAAAAGTTATCACATTAATCCTGAGCGCTCTTAAATTAATCATGCAATTTATTTTGACCGTACAAACTCTTTTACCTTAACGGCTGTCCGGTCAGTGAACAGATCGATGCATACGAAAGTACACAAAGACGAGTGAGTAGACTCCAAAATGCAGCCTGTAAGAATATTGGATAAAACAAACACAAAAAGCCAATAAGTAAGCAAATTAATCAGCCACTAGCGTTAATGAAAACGTGTTAAAAGATACTGTGAGCCATGGATAATTAATTGTTCCATGTACGCTTTAAAAAGGTGCAAACTGCTTAATTTCCAAAACCTTTTTTTCTGATTTAATGACAGGACCATTCCACTCAATCAAACAAAGAAAATAGGGCTGTCAAACCCAGTGAGTTAACTAACTCTGGTGATTAATTACAAAAAAATGATCGCATTAATCCTGAGCACACTTAAATGAATCATGCAATTTATTTTGACCGTACAAGCTCTTTTACCTTAACGGCTGTCCGGTCAGTGAACAGATCTATGCATACGAAAGTACACAAAGATGAGTGAGCAGACTCCAAAATGCAGCCTGTAAGAATATTGGATAAAACAAACACAAAAAGGCAATAAGTAAGCAAATTAATCAGCCACTAGCGTTAATGAAGACGTGTTAAAATATACTGTGGGCCTTTGTTAATTAATTGTCCCAAATACGCTTTAAAAAGGTGCAAACTGCTTAATTTCCAAAGCCTTTTTTTCTAATTTAATGAAAGGACCATTCCACTCAATCAAACCAAAAAAAATTAGGGCTGTCAAACTCAGTGAGTTAACTGACTCAGGTGATTAATCACAAAAAATGATGGCATTAATCTTGAGCACACTTAAATTAATCATGCAATTTATTTTGACCGTACACGCTCTTTTACCTTAACGGCTTTCTGGTCAGTGAACAGATCGATGCATAAGAAAGTACACAAAGACGAGTGAGCAGACTCCAAAATGCAGCCAAATTTTTGACAAGTTTTGTGCAAAAAAGGAAATGCATTCGAGTAAATTGTTTAAAAACGTTCCTGTGTAACATTCTGACAACAAAATTGCAATTGTGTACATACAGGGATCTTTTCAAGAGAGTATCACCTATGATTAATAATGATTTAAATTTAAATCTGACGATTAATCTGATTTTTTTTAAATGCATCATTCAGCCCTAATTATTATGGTTTTATGTTATGTATTTAACAACAGTAGATCCCCACAACTTAGCTGAATTTTTGTCAGAAATAATTTTTTTACTCTCTTTTTTTGTAACAAAGATCAACTAATTTGCCGAAGAAATTTCTAAACTTTTTTAAACAATTTTTTTTGTGGTAAACAAATATATTTGTTTTTTTTATCCCCGAAAAAAATCCCATAAACCTCAGATTCACCCTAAATCGATAATAATCTAAAGAAATGTGATCATTTGGGCTGTCAAAAAAACGAGTTAACTCGTGATTAATCACCAAAAATTATCGCATTAATCTTTATTTCATCCAGTTCTTTTACTTTAACCGCTATGCGGTCAGGGATCCCGTCAATACAAAAAGGAATGAGGAGACTCCGACTGCTGTGCTCGCTGACAAATTTCACTCTTAAGTACAGCCTGAAAGAACTTTAGATAAAACTGCTACAGAGTTGTATGAAAATGAATGACATGCATTTAAGTTAAATGTTTATAAACGTTCCTCGATGACATTTTGACAGTAAAATGGCAATTGTGTACAAATATGGAGGTCTTTTCTTAGGAAAATTGGTATTATGCAAGCTAGTGTGAATTCTTGATTTCATGCACTCATTTTATTATGACAAAATGAAGGTTACAATATCACGTATTGGTGTGGAACACATGTCTTTTAAAACAGATTGCTAATCAATCATATAGAAATATAAATTCTACTTTTCCATCATTAGGGTACCATTTCAAATGTATATATAGTCTTAACACGTTATATATGAAACTTAAAAACAACAAATCCAAGCTCATAAAACCTTTGGGATGAGTAAGAATTAGTGACCTCTCACAAATGTTCTTCCGGATTAAATCTTGATTAATACAAATTCCAAAATTGTATTAATCTTATTACATTTTCTTACCATTTGACAGCCCCACAAAAAAATATGACAATACCAGCAGCGAGCTTACTATAACAGAATATATGTATTTTCGAATTGTCTTTTTTTTTCACAATTAAAAATTATATTAGATAAAAATTGGAAGAATTTCACTTCTGTCTTGTGTGCGCACACACACAAACTATCTCAGAAAAGCAACTAACAATTTGCAGCCACTTTGTTGTTATGTGAGGAAGAAAATTAAATGATAGCGAGGGTTAGCCATCCACATGTTACATAATAAAAAATATTTTCGAACATTTGGGTTGCAAATCATCTTTTTGATGACAATTTTTTGGGGGGTGGTTTGAAATTATTTTTTTTCCCTCGTCATTTGAACACATTTGAAAAATATCAGTTTAAAACGGCCAACTAATTTTGGGACGCGTAATCTGTCAAGAGTCAAAAGCAAAGTTGTTGTTCATATTGTCTATCTAATATGTGCAGATGTCAATCACAACTAATGTGTCTCCAGCATATATTTAAAAAATTGTGTGTATAAATGACATGAAAAATAAAGAGGAACTATCCCAACCTTTCCTGCTCCTTCTCTAGACAGTATGATATTAAAGGAAATACATTTTTATAAGTCAGTTTCAATCATTGTGACGTGTCATTTTTAAGAGGAAAAAAAAATCAAATACACAATTTTTGTTTTACATTTCTGAATGCTACTTTTTTGCAATTCTATGTGTACTGTAAGTTAAGGTTGTGCAATGTAGACGATGTAAAGCATGACAAGTGTCAAACTCAGGGCCATATAAACAATTTTATGAGGCCTGCAAAAGCTTGGAAATAATACGTGTTAATAAAGTACTTTGTCTTTTCTTACTAAACATATTTTTGTTTTCATTTTGCCCTTATTGAAATACATTTACTGCAAGCAATCGCATATACTTTAAACTTCAATTGTATCCATTAGTGCAAAAAAGTATTAAGCTATCACACATACTCCAAAAATGTTTTTGTTAAAAAAAAAAAAAACAACCTACATATCTGCTTGACTTATAATTTCAATGCAAGTTATCTACCAAATTGTACACTGTAAAAATGACAATACACTTTACAAAAAAATTTTTCGACCATATAAACAACTTTAGTACCGTTTTTCCATATACATTAATACACTATAACAGTAATTCTCAAACTTGGGTAGGCAGGCTCCATCTAGTGGTACGCCAAAGAATCACACGATCGAAATACGGTGTGTAATTGTCCTATATTCAAACACAGTGTTACTGTTCAAACTGAATGTAATGTTACAGTGGCCAAAAACATTAAATATTCTTGTTAAATAAAACCTCTGCCTTGTTTGTAATGACTACATAGGCCTACTACGCTACTGTAATATATATTTATTAATTATATTTTGGTCATTATGGTGGTACTTTGAGAGCCAAGTTTTTTCTGAGGTGGTACTTGGTAAAAAAAAAAAAAGTTTAAGAACCATTGCACCATAAAAACAACAACTGTACATTTTGCGGTACAAAAACCTGGCAGTTTCGTTGCATGAATTGTACTGTAGAAAAACACATTTGATTTACAGTAAAATACTGTTAAAAAACACACGAAAAGTGCAACTTTCGGTATTAAATTCTGGAGACTGAGCTGACAGTTTTTTGCAGTAAAATTTGATATATATATATTTTTTCCAGCATACGTAAAAAAAAATGTAACTTAGATATTGGGTTTCACCATATAAAGCACTTTGAGTCACTAGAGAAAAGCGCTATATACTGTAAATATAATTCACTCCACTTCACGTAAAAATAATAAAATGCATAGGCAATACATACATATATATATTTGTTAGGTCAGGAAAAAACGCAGAGGCTATTTCATCCCTACAAGCCTGTTTTGCAGGTTTTCCTGCTCTTCAGGGGAGTTTATTAATTTAATATAGTTTAATAAATATATATTATTCACTGTTATAAGGAGCCTCTGAGGGCAACCATAATTGTGATGTGGCTCTCAGTAAAAATGAGATTGTCATGCCTGATGTACGACATGAATAATATCTAGCGGCTAATGACCCTCCACAGTGCGAGTCACTAATCCTCGCCTCCATGGTGGCAAACAAACTGCATTTCTTACATGTGACATTATCACTGGAGGAAGGGGAATAGCTAAACATGCTACACTACACTAAAAGGATACAATAAGTCACGCTAACTGCTTAGCTTGATTATCTTCAATGTAAACAGAGGTCGGACGATCAATACAAATATTGACAGTAACAATATCAAGTATAGTATCAGTATATGATCAATATTATAGTGAATATATCGATATTTTTATTATCAACATCTTTTGGGTGTCAGAGTTATTTTGTGTCGAACCCCAAGATGCAGAGAAGGAGGGAGCATTTTGCAGGAAAACATAGTTTAATTTAAAATACTAGAACTAGAACAAACAAAGGGTACAAACAAAAAGCACGCACGTGGGCGGATATAACAAACTAAGGGCTATGAACAAACAAATCGGAAGCAGGGAACAAAAAACAGTAAGCTACAAACATATACCAAATATAGCTTACCGCTACGCTGCAATCACACGACCAGTAGGAATGACAAGTAGAAAATGACATTGACACGACAATAATCCAGCCCTGACTGGAGGAGAAAACAGGTCTTAAATAGTGGCTGGCTGATTGATCCCAGGTGTGGCCAGATGCCAATCAGCCACAGCTGAGGGTTACACAGCACTCAGGGAGACAAACAGGAACCAGAACCAAAATAAGAGTGCTGACAGGAACTAAAGACAAATGCAGAGGAAAAACTAAGACATAGACCAAAACTGTCAGGGACAAGCCTGACATTGGGGGGTCTTTTCTTGGTGTTTACAAACTCAGGAAATTACAGCCAATGCCATTTTTTGCATTTGCTTAGTTATTTTGCATTCTTGACTTTTTTTTTTTTGCTCAAAATATTGTACATAATAAAAAAGAGCAAATAAATAATTTTAATATTTAATTGATATTGTTACAGTGCCATTCTGTTTATGTCTGATTATAATTGGAATCGGAAATATAATCATCTTAAGTATCTTTATGTATTTATTTTTTTCATTCATTTATTTATTTCAGGCAATGACACAAAAACGTACGAGGTAGACAACACATAATTATATTAATTAACCAATATTGTCCCTGTAACTTGGTATTGGTTCGATTTTGATACACACATTTGTGGTATCCCCCAAAACAAATGTAAATTATCCACACAATAGAAGAGTAAGTGCTTACTACATTTTAACAAAAGTGTAGCTAGAACCATGTTACAACAAAAATCACCAGATATTAACAATAAATAAGCAATTAGAATAATAATTGTTTTGAGAAATTAATACAACTGGAATTGACGCAATTTTTTACAGCATACATCAAATTCGGAGCCTTTGCAACCAGTTTTGAAATGGTTCTATTCACATTTGCAAGCCAAATACTATATTATGATATATATTATTATTGCAAGAGGTTGCAATATAGATCACATATAGATTTTAGGCCGTATCGCCATAAATTTCACACAAACTGCTGTGCATAGGGATGGGTACCAAATCCGGTACTTTTTTTGGCAAAAACTAAATCCCTCCAACCCCACCTGGCACCGAATCCCACAAAACCCAATGGCGCCATGTTCAGGTACCTGGGTTGTGTGGGATGTCACTTGGCGATCACTCCAGCAGCACTGGGAGCGGACTCAGCCAAACTAACTCTCGGTAATGTTGCAAATTTCAATGCCAACAAATCAACTGACTCATAAAATGCTCCAACGTAAGTAAAATAAGGCTTCACTTTTCCAAAAATATGCTAGCTTGATGCTACTATACATTGAATTTGCTATTGACATGCTGCTGATTAGCCGTAGCTATTTTACATTACAATTTCAACACCCCCACCCAGCTTTGCTAATGAAAACTACAATTTGTAAGAACGTGGACTTTGATGCAACTTGCTGCGTGGCTTTCACAGCTTGCGAAGGTAAAAACAGGATTTTGATTTTAACTCAAAAGCTAGAAACAAAAGGCACTCACAGTGGAGGCACAAAACTTAATGCAGGGAACAAAGCTAACACAAAGGCAAAACTATAAACATGTAACAAAAACACTTACGGTGATGAGAACTATGACATGGACCGAATGAACACAAGAGATCCAACATGGGCAGAGCAAGAGATGAATGATGTCATTAGAATAATATCGCCATGTCGACTACCTGGCAACTACAGGCTTAAATAGTGACATGATTAACAAAAGGTGTGTGAGTTAAAACAAAGGAGGCAGGTGAAACTAATGAGTTGTCATGAAAACTAAAAACGAACCATAGTGCGCAAAAACAGGAACTAATGGACTCAAAAAAAACAGAACATGATCACAAGACATGACACAACTAAGATACAAATTACAACCAAACAGCTGGTGCAAAATGAGTACAATACTTACAGTATTAAGACTTTTTAGAGCACAACAAAAACCAAAAAACACACCATGAACTATACTCTACCGCCATCTAACGTCTTGGACTGTAATTTCAACTTGATGTAATACTTGCAAATGTAAATCAGAAAAGCCATAATAAAACAAGATATAACAACTGGACAGCAGTTATTATAATCAGCTCATTTTAAATGTCGCAATGAAAAATATTTTTTTTCAGAAACAATTAATATTTATTAACACAGACACAAATAAAATTGGTATCATTGCGTAATGGCATGGATTCTCTGTTAAAGGTAACTGGTACCATATCGGTTCAAATGTGAACAGTACCCATTAGAGATGCACGGATAGGCAATTATAACATCCGCAACCGCATCACCAAAGTCGTCATCCACCCACCGTCCACCCTAACTAACATTTTATCAGGACCGTACCCGCCTGCCAACCGTCCGCTGAAATACATCAGAGGTCGGCCGCTTTTACCACTCACAGAGACATTTAAACCAGTTTCACAGAGTATCGAAGACAATTGGAGCCGCCAACCTTCACGCGATTGTCCAATAGTGTTCATCCTGATGACATGAATATGGGCGTGCTCTGAAGCTATTGCCGTAGAAATCTTCAACAACATGTATGAACCGATTGTTGGTCCGGCAACGTGTTGTGTGCAGTTTCCGCAATTAATCGTACAAGATTGAAAGGCATACCGGGTGATACAGAGTACACTGATGGTTGTGATATAAACAACTTTAACACTTACTAATATGCGCCACGCTGTGAAACCATACATTACAAGATTGACAAACACATTTCGGGAGAACATCCTCACAGTAACACAACATAAACGCAACACAACAAATACCCCGAATACTTTGTATTCGTGACACTTCCTGAATATATTTTACACCCCCGCACCCCCAACCCCGACCACCTTACCGATGCTGCTAGCGGAGTGTATAAAATAGTCAGGATGTGTCATGAATACCAAGGGTTATGGGTATTTGTTGTGTTGCGTTTATGTTGTGTTACTGTGAGGATGTTCTCCCGAAATGTGTTTGTCATTCTTAATTGGTGTGGCTTCACAGCGTGGCGCATATTACTAAGAGTGTTAAAATTTTGATATCACAACCATTAGTGTACTCTGTGTCACCCAGTATGCCTTGCAGTCGTGTGCGTGTTACTGCGGAAGCCACACACAACATGATGCTGGACTGACAAGCAGATCGTACATGTTGTAGAAGGCGACAAAGACGATGGCTTCATAGCACGCCCTAATACTTATTATCTGAGCGACTGCCGGCAGTCTTTCAAGAGAATAATAGCGTCTCCCATTGTCTTCTTCGCCTTATTGCATGAGTCTTAAATGGCTCTTTGAACGGCAAAAGATACTGATCCCAGAACCACATATATCAAATATTTCCGAATGGTTCAACCGCCACCCGCCCGAATCCAATTAAAATCTATTTTTTCGTCATGTCAACCGCGCATCTCTAGTACCCATCCCTAGCATCACATCCCAAACGCCATCCCGTGGCGTTAATAACAAACTATATGTGGAAGTTGTCTAGAGCCACAATGTTTTTCACCCAGCGAAAAAGACTCCCATATTTTTTCAGATTAAATGTGTCTCTATTTAAAAACATATTGTTTTACTGTGCACCTTTCATAAAAGAGGTTATGTTGCTCGATAGGGAAATTTGAGTCCGTTTATTTAAACACACACCTGTTGCTGTTAACGTGATACGTAGCGCGTCTGCTAGACTTTGTCTCACACTGCAGCTCTCTGCATGGTTAAAAAACGGACATAAAACAGTAGCTGTGTCCGATCCAAGGCAATAAAAAACGCTGGTAACTAAAACAGACGTGTTCATATTACACTGTGTTACTGTAGAGTGTTATTTATTTACAGGAGGACACTTTATGCACGGGATGTCTTAATAATTCATAGCTTCAGATCTCTTACCTTCTCTCACACGCTTGCATCTTTCTACGTTGGAGTGCCCTACCAAGCTGCTCTTCTTTGATCGCCCTCTCTAGACACCAGGTGAGTCTGTTTTAATAAAATATTATGAATCAGTTTTAAAGGCTTTACTCAAGGTGCTTTCTTTTCATGCGGATTTTTAACTTTATGGCACTGGGAAACTAGACCATTGTAAATGACAACATGGTTGATTGAAGTAGTCAGATATTGTACATGTGATCCTTATAATGTATGCGTAATGAAGTGTACGTACAACATGGGGCGGCTTAGCTTGGTTGGTAGAGTGGCAGTGCCAGCAACTTGAGGGTTGCAGGTTCGATTCCCGCTTCCGCCATCTAGTCACTGCCGTTGTGTCCTTGGGCAAGACACTTTACCCACCTGCTCCCCGTGCCACCCACACTGGTTTAAATGTAACTTAGAAATTGGGTTTCACTTTGTAAAGCGCTTTGAGTCACTCAAGAAAAAGCGCTATATAAATATAATTCACTTCACAACATAATATATAAATGACATACTAGTTTTTTAGGTGTGAGTTTCAGTCATATCTCGGTGGCTAAATAACTGTGGTTGTGTTTACCGAAGTATTGGTGTTACTTTATAGCAGGGGTCGGCAACCCGCGGCTCTTTAGCGCCGCCCTAGTGGCTCTCAGGAGCTTTTTCAAAAATAAATGATGAGGGGAAAAAACATTTTTTGTTTTAATATGGTTTATGTAGGAGGACAAACATGACACAAAACTCCCTAATTGCTATAAAGCACACTGTTTGTATTAAACATGCTTTACTGATTCGAGTATTTGGCAAGCGCCATTTTGTCCTACTAATTTTGGCGGTCCTTAAACTCACCCTAGTTTGTTTACATGTAGAACTTTCTCTGACTTTCTAGTAGCGTTTTGTGCCACTTCTTTTTCTGTTTCATTTTGTCCACCAAACTTATGACATGCTTGAATGCACAAAGGTGAGTTTTTATGATGTTATTGACTTATGTGGAGTGTGCTGATCCGACATATTTGGTCACTGCATGACTGGAAACTAATCGATGCTAACATGCTATTTAGGCTAGCTGTATGTACAAATTGCATCCTTATGCCTCATTTATAGCTAAATTTGAGCCCATTTAGTTCCTTTAATTTTTTGCGGCTCCAGAAAGATTTGTTTTTGTATTTTTGGTCCAATATGCCTCTTTCAACATTTTGGGTTGCCGACTCCTTCTTTATAGCAACACATGATAGGAGTGGTAGTATAGTAGAGGATAACGGGGTTACTTACCATGAATTGATTAACTTGGACCCCAACTTAAACAAGTTGAAAAACTTATTCGGGTGTTACCATTTAGTGGTCAATTATGCGGAATATGTACTGTACTGCGCAATCTACTAATAAAAGTTTAAATCAATCAATCAATTAATCAAAACTCGTTGCAATTGTTATATATTGCCACCAGAGGGCAGTGTACCTTAAATTGTAGCACGGACATTTACACTTAGAGCAGTGGTTCCCAACCACCTGGGCCCTCGATTGGTACCTGGCCCCAAAATAATTTTTTATTATTTTTTTATTTTTTATTTTTATTAAATCAACATAGAAAACACAAGATAAACTTACTATCAGTGCACCAACCCAAAAAACTTCCCTTTTTCATGACAAAAAAAACAAAACAAAAAAAATCCCCAAAGCTAACCAAAAAGTTATATTTTGGTTTCATCTGACCACATCACATTCTCCCAATCCTCTGCTGTACCACCCATGTATCTATTTTGGTATAAACTCAACTCGTCATTTTTGGAAGAAGAATAATACTGAGTTGCATCCCAAGAACACCACACCTACTGTGAAGTATGGGGGTGGAAACATCATGCTTTGGGGCTGTTTTTCTGCTAAGGGGACAGAACGATTGATCCGTGTTAAGGAAAGAATGAATGGGGCCATGTATCGTGAGATTTTGAGCCAAAACCTCCTTCCATCAGTGAGAACTTTGAATGGTTGACCAAATACTTATTTTCCACCATAATTTACAAATAAATTCTTTAAAATTCCTACAATGTGAATTCCTGGATTTTTTTTCACATTCTGTCTCTCACAGTTGAAGTGTACCTATGATGAAAATTACAGACCTCTGTCATCATTTTAAGTGGAAGAACTTCCACAATCGGTGGCTGACTAAATAATGTTTTGCCCCACTGTATTTGTCAACACAATTTTGTTCTTTAATTTAGTTTTGCCTTCTTGCTTTTGTCAAAATATTTTCACATTAAAATCAGATTTTAAGAACCATCCCCATGATGGGGTAACGGGTTATAATGATAAATGGGTTATACTTGCTGAAAATTATAATTTCCCCTCGGGGATTAACAAAGTATATCTGATTCTGATTCTGATACTTGTATAGCGCTTTTCTACCTTCAAGGTATTCAAAGCGCTTTGACACTATTTCTACATTCACCCATTCACACACACATTCACACACTGATGGCGGGAGCTGCCATGCAAGGCCCTAACCACGACCCATCAGGAGCAAGGGTGAAGTGTCTTGCTCAAAGACACAACAGACATGACGAGGTTGTTAGAAGGTGGGGATTGAACCAGGAACCCTCAGGTTGCGGGCACGGCCACTCTCCCAACCGCGCCACACCGTCCCTCCCACTGGATTAGTTGTCACTCACTATGTGTCACAGGGTCTTTGCCCGATCCCCCTCAGATGAATCAATTCAATATCAGAGGGTGGCACAGAAGCTGAATATTGTTCCAAGTAAGCAAAGTCAGACACAACATGTACCACTTTTTCCTCTAAAGTTCAAGTTTTAGAATTCTTTAGACCAGTGATCCCCAACAGGCGGACCCCAGTCCATGTCCGGACATAGCAAGACTTATAGTAAAAAAAATAAAAAATAAAAATAAAAAACATTTGTCTTTTTTTGGGGGGGGGGTTAATCAATCCAACAAAACAATACATAATAATGCAATCAAATTCCAAAACCAATCCCGAACCATATATATATATATATATAATTATAATTATTATAAAAATATATAATAATCTTATTTATCTTTGAGTTATCGCTAGCGCAAGTCAACGTTCTTTGTTGTTTTTAGTCAAATATCTCCACGTTTCGTTTACACTTCTCCGTGTCTCACTCACTGTGTCTCTCTCTCTCTCTCTGAGAGAGAGAAAGAGAGAGAGACGGAGTGAGAGCGAGAGAACGCCACTTTGATTGGCTGATTCTGGGGAATGGGTTGTCATCTCTATCACAACGACGCACTGATAAGCTGTTACCACTTGGGTCATACAGAGCTCATGCCACAGGCACCTGCCCAAAAGAACTGATCCCAGGGCAGATGTGCACCTGCCCACAAGAACTGATCCCAAGTCAGATGTACACCTGCCCACAAGAACGTATCTCAGGTCAGATGTGGACATGGCCACAAGAACTGATCTCAGGCCAGATGTGGGCATGGCCACAAGAACTGATCTCAGGTCAGATATGCACCTGCCCACAATAACTGATTCCAGGTCAGATGTGCACCGGCCCACAAGAACTGATCCCAGGTCAGATGTGCAGCTGCCCATAATAACTGATCCCAGGTCAGATGTGCACCTGCCCATAATAACTGATCCCAGGTCAGATGTGGACATGGCCACAAGAACTGATCCCGGGTCAGATGTGGACATGGCCACAATAACTGATCTCAGGTCAGATGTGCACCTGCCCATAATAACTGATCCCAGGTCATATGTGCACCTGCCCACACAAACTGATCCCAAGTCAGATATAGACTAGGCCACAAGAACTGATCCCGGGTCATATGTGGACATGGCCGCAAGATCTGATCCCAGGTCATATGTGGACATGGCCACAAGAACTGATCCCAGGTCAGATATAGACATGGCCACAAGAACAGATCCTAGGTCAGATATAGACATGGACACAAGAACTGATCCCAGGTCAGATATAGATATTGCCACAGGAACTGATCCCAGGTCAGATGTGGACATGGCCACAAGAACTGATCCCAGGTCATATGTGCACCTGCCCACAATAACTGATCTCAGGTCAGATGTGCAGCTGCCCACAAGAACTGATCTCAGGTCAGATGTGCAGCTGCTCACAAGAACTGATCTCAGGTCAGATGTGCACCTCCCCATAATAACTGATCCCAGGTCATATGTGCACCTGCCCACAATAACTGATCCCCAGGTCAGATGTGCACCTTCCTACAAGAACTGATCTCAGGTCAGATGTGGACATGGCCACAAGAACTGATCCCAGGTCAGATGTTTGCTGTTTCCTGGTTTCCTTGCCTTTTTTGTTTTAACTTTATCTTGGGGTTCATCACCACCACTCCGTGACACATTGCTTCTAATATAGTTTTAAAACATAAACATAATGCTAATTAGCCTTTTTGTTTGAAAAAAAAATATCCTCCCCAAATTTAAAGCAAATTCAAAAATGCTATGTTGCTTTGGCATTTAAAAAAAACAACAAAAAAACGATTGTTTTAGAAATACAGACGTAAATATGTCAAGATGGCGTGGAACGCTGCAGAGGCCACCAGTGTACATGTTTTGTGTTTTGTTTGTTGTTTTACCTTTGGGGCTGTGTGTAGAAGTGGCTGCTTGCATCAGCTCTGCTCATTTTAATGTCTTTAATGTCCTATGCGTTCTTTGATGTGTGAGGGTTTTTTCTTTGGCCCAGGCTTAGACTGAAGTGTAATTTTTTAGTTGTTTTTTTTTTTTTGTCAACCCCTCCAGAGTTTACCTGTTTCTCACCTTTATTGTAAGGTGTGCCAGAAGTTGGCAGACCTGTCAGCAATCCTGTTCTGTCTCCCTGTAATGTTTATCTGCTCTTGAATGGCATTGTGCTGAAAATCTTAATTTCCCCTCGAGGATTATTAAAGCATTTCTGATTCTGATTAGCAATACTGTTATTTACAAAATAATATTTCTTAGTAAAGACCTATTTGGCTCTTACATTTCATGTCGACAAAAGCAGCTGTCACGTTTGGGTCGCAGCTCACTGCGGGGTTCGTTCTCCCGAATGCAGACGGACCACTCCGGACAGGGCGTGCAGGTTGGAACATTATTTATTCCACAAAATATCAAAGTAGTACAAAAAACGGAAAACAAGTCGTAATCGAAGCTAATGCTAGTTATGGGTTGAAGAGTCGTCATGAAGCGTTTCGACACATTGCAAAACTGTATTGATACTGTGTCAATACTGTGTCACTAAATACTGACATCTGCTGGACATTAAAAATCCTTACAGGCAACCTGTGGACGGACTCAACTGACACTGATTTTATGACCTAGTACAGTGGTCCTCAACAGGCGGACCGCGGTCCAGGTTCGGACCCAGCGACGTGTCCGTCTGGACCCAGCACGAATTATAGTAAAAGAAAACAAACCAAAAAAATTTGGGGGGGAGGAGGGGAATTTTTTAAATTAATCCAACTAATAATGCAATCAAATTCCAAAACCAAACCCGACCCATATATATACATATATAATTATAATTATTATAAAAAAATATAATAATCTTATTTATCTTTGAGTTATCGCTAGCGCAAGTCAACGTTCTTTGTTGTTTTTAGTCAAATATCTCCACGTTTCGTTTACACTTCTCCGTGTCTCACTCACTCCGTCTCTCTCTCTCTCTCTCTCTCTGAACAAGAGAACGCCACTCTGGCTGATTCCGGGGTATGGGTTGTCATCTCTATCACAACGACGCGCTGATAGGCTGTTACCACCTGGGTCATACAGAGCTCATGCCATAGGCACGGTGAATGGAACCTTTCGCTGCAGGCACACAGTTGTCCCGTATCGCTACTTCGCTAACTGTTCACTCGTCAGTCACTGAATGTGAATCAAATCACAATGGCATGCTCCAAGTTGGCTCAGGCTGGTAAAAGAAAGGTGTACAGGGAAAACCGACGTTTCAAGGAAGAATGGACGGAGCAATATGTTTTCATCCTACCTACTGCAAGTACCAGACCAATGTGTCTAATATGCAACAGTACTGTTGCTCTGGTGAAAAGTGAAAATCTGAAACGTCACTATCTGAAAAAGCACCGCGAATTTGAAAAGACATTTCCTCATGATTCAGAGCTAAGAAAAAAGGAAATCACGAGGCTGAAAAAGTCATATGAAACATCAAGCAAGATTCTTGTTAAATCTATGACACAACAACAAATAGCAACAGAGTGCTCACTCGGAGTGGCATGGGTTTTGGGTAAACACAAGAAATCATTCTCTGATGCAGAAATAATGAAAGAATGCTTGACTGAAGTGATGGGTGCCATCTTTGAAGACAAAGAAAAGGAGGAAATGACAGCTAAAATGAATCAAATCCCACTCTCTGATGCCACAGCTACCATACGTACTGAAATACTGGCTGGTGATTTATCCAAGCAGCTTTGTGGTGGAATAAAAAACCCAGAGTGCATATCCCTTGCAGTGGATGAGTCCACTGACACCACTGACAATGCTTAGTTGTTGGTGTTTGTGAGGTATTATGATGAGGAAAAGGGGGAGTTTACTGAAGATGTTTTGGGCCTGGCAAACCTAAGTGGACAAACAAGGGGAGAAGACATCTCTAAAGCAGTATCAGAAATGCTGAATGAAAAAGGGATAGATCTGAAGAAAGTTGTGTCCATTGCTACTGATGGAGCTCCAGCCATGTTGGGGAGAGAGAAGGGACTGGTTCCGCGTCTGAGAGAACATCACCCTTGCCTGATATCTTATCACTGCATAATCCACCAGTCTGTCCTTTGTGCAAGTCTTGGAGAAGTGTACTCTGAAGTCATGACAACAATGATGAATCTCAAACTTTTTTAGAGCATCATCTGCACTGCAGCACCGCTTGCTGCGCACATTCCTAACAGAGGTAGATGCTGCTTTTGATGATTTGCTCGTGCACAACAACATCAGATGGCTGAGCAAAGGCAGGGTCCTGGAGCGTTTTTGGGCCATTAGAGAAGAGCTGCAAGTATTTTTGTCCCAGCAAAATAGCGCAAAAGCAGAACAGTTCATGGAATTTCTGCAAAATGCTGGGAAAATGGAAGCTGTGGCATTTTGGCTCATATAACCTCCCATCTCAATGACCTAAATCTCAAGCTACAGGGGAAGAAGAACACAGTGTGTGAGCTGATGTCAGAAGTCCGTGCCTTCCAGAGGAAGCTGGAGCTTTTCAAAAGTCACATACAGGTAAATAATTTGTTATTATTATTTTGTAACACACACTATTTTCTTCCACTTGATAATTCATACCTATTTTTAAGCATTGCTCCTAATATATATTTAAACTGTGTATCTACAGGAGGAACTGCTCCACTTCCCCAAACTTCTGGAACTGACCAAAGGAGAGGAAGATCATCTGTGCCATTTGGAATTCTTGGAAAAACTCATTGCAAATTTCAAGACTCACTTTGATGGCTTCATTTTGGGAAAACAAGTCCTGCTGTTCATTGAAAACCCATTCCTGATCAGAAATGTGAGTGCGTTCTCTGCAGAAGCAAAACAAGTCTTCCCATGGGCCAGAGCTGCTTCACTGCAGACTGAGCTCATTGACCTCCAAGAAAGTGTCACACTGAAAGAGGCTCAATGTGACGCCATCACCTTCTGGTCAAAGCTGGTCATTCCTTCCAAGTTCCCTTTGCTGCATAAGATGGCCTGTCACATCCTCACAATGTTTGGCTCAACATACAGCTGTGAGTCTGCCTTCTCTACAATGAACATTGTGAAGAACAAGTACCGCAGCAGACTGACCAATGAACACCTGGATCAGTGTCTCCGCCTGGCCATCACACCTTTTGTGCCAAAGTTCAAAATCTTGGCTTCAACCCCAAGAGCCCAATTCTCCCATTGAGCAGCTGTGTTTTACACAATGGGGATGTACTGTACCATAGTTATTAGGGGTGTGGGAAAAAATCGATTCGAATACGAATTGAATCGTTTACGTTGTGCGATTCAGAATAGATTCTCATTTTTAAAAAATCGATTTTTGTATTTTTTATTTTTTTTAATTTAAATTTTTTTATCAATCCAACAAATCACTACACAGCAATACCATAACAATGCAATCCAATTCCAAAACCGAACCTGACCCAGCAACACTCAGAACTGCAATAAACAGAGCAATTGAGACGAGACAAACACAACACAGAACAAACCAAAAGTAATGAAACAAAAATGAATATTATCAACAACAATATCAATATTAATTATAATTTCAGCATAGCAATATCCCTTACTGACATCATCATTAGACATTTATAAAAATAATAAAAAAGAACAATAGTGTCACAGTGGCTTACACTTGCATTGCATCTCATAAGCTTGACAACACATTGTGTCCAATGTTTTCACAAAGATAAAATAAGTCATATTTTTGGTTCGTTTAATAATTAAAACAAATTGACATTATTGCAATCAGTTGATAAAACATTGTCCTTTACAATTATAAAAGCTTCTTTTATTTTAAATCTACTACTCCACTAGTATGTCAGCAGACTGGGGTAGATCCTGCTGAAATCCTATGTATTGAATGAATACAGAATCGTTTTGAATCGGAAAAATATCGTTTTGGAATCGAGAATCAAATTGAATAAAAAAAAATCTATATATTATCGAATCGTGACCCCAAGAATTGATATTGAATCGAATCGTGGGACACCCAAAGATTCACAGCCCTAATAGTTATATTTGCACATGAATGAGATCTGTTGAGGTCATTTGTTTACCAGGGATAGGAGGGTTGTGTTTAAAAGTATTTATTTTTTGTTAAAACTGAAAGTTGTATTTAAGTTTTTATTTATTTGTGTTTCAAAGAAAATCTTTCATCTTTTTTATTGGATATTCATTTTATTTTTGTTAATTTTAAGAAAATGTTAAACTACTACCTACCACCTGCTACTATATAAGCTTGACCGATAATAAACGGACTCAGCCTGTTTCAAAATAACATTAGTGGACCTTCAAGATTTGTACTTGAGGAATCTGCTTTAGACGGAACACTGACTAAGTTTTAATGGGAGAATAGAGTCTATGACGTTGCCATGGTGACCATACTTCGAGACACAGCCTGGGTTGTGTTCGGGTTTTCTTTGCCTATTGTTTAGTGTGTTCTTCTTCATGTGAGATGAATGTGGTTCTATAGAAATGCTCCATGTATTAAGTGCCTTAATGATCCTTCATGGCACATAAATGATTGGTCATTTCCTATGACAGGTGTGCCTGCAAGAGGATGGCGTACCCAGCCATTGCGTTCGCCTTCATCCCCCTCCTGCTGACACTGCTCATCAGATACCGCTTCTACTTTGCGTTGTTCTACCGTGCCGTCCTGGTACGCCTTTGGAAAGACTGCGTTACGGGTCTGAGCCGCGAGGAGCGGGCCTACCAGTATGTTCTCACTCATGCAACCCCAGGAGACCCGGACAGCGTTCTGGAAGCTTTTGATGAGTGGTGCAGCAAAGTGGAGTTCATCAGTAACATTGGACCAAAAAAGGGTGAATATATTGTATCACAGGGGTGTCCAAAGTGTGCCCCATGGCCATTTGAGACCCCCAGCATGGAACATTCCACAAATATATATATTTTTTTAAAACATTAAGATGTGGAATATAAGAGCATAGTAATTAAATGTAACGAGAAAAAGCTGCAATGTTGACTTTAATAACGTAAAGCTGCCCTGCAGGCTGGTTTTGTTCTTTCAAGCTGCCATTCCTCGGAAAAATTATAATTAATAAAAATCAATGAAATGAAATATGGACTCATTCAAGGCTCCGATAACTTCATATAAACATTTTTACTTTAAAGTATTTTGGGGGGAAAATATTGCAAATTTTTTGCGTTTGCCAAAAAAAGTGTATAAGTTTTCTGTGTCAAAAAAAAAAAAAACAGACCAAAAAAATGAATCATAAAAATGTATTCTCGACAATAATTTATTCTCGACTGATGAAGATGTAATTGATCGAGAGATTTAAGTGTTTAATGTGAAAAAGTTAAAAAAAAAAAAAAATGTCCGTATGACTTATTTTTAACATTTGTATGAGTGGAACCCTTTTGGATGGCCAATCATTTTAGGGGGATTGTTGCAAACATTTTTAAAGCAGTTGCTCAAAAATAATTATGAATCAAAATCTATGTTTTTATGAATGATTGACCTACTACAGGCTACAATTACTTTACATAAAAAAATCCTGTCTGAAATAGGTTGTCGGAAAATAGTGCATATTTTGTGTTTGCCATTTTAAACACAAAGTTTTCTTTGACAAAAACAGCATGAAAAAAATTATAAAAACAGATAATGAACATATTAAGTGTTGATTTTTTTTAAATATATTACTTATTTTTAACACTAATTTATTTTATTTATTTTTTACTGTTATTGTTCCAAAAAAATATGATGTATGGATTATTTAACTGTTTAAGGCTCCAATTACTTCACATCAAATATTCCATCGTGAAAATATTTTGCGGGAAATATTGTACATTTTGTGTTATCGCAATAAAAAATTGGGTTTTGACAAAACGACAAAAAACAAATAAAAAATGTATTCATTTATATCGATGTATAGACCTTAAGTTGATCTAGAGATTTAGGCATTGAAAAAAATACATACGTATATTACTTTTTTTTAAACATATTTTAGAACTGAGTCCCAGGACCAAACTTGACAACAGCTGTAAAGGTAAAAAAAATATATTTTTATAATGGTTTTGAAAATGAAAAATAACAAAATGGCCCCAGCATGCTTTATTTTTCAGTTTGCGGCCCTCGGTGGGAAATGTTTGGACACCCCTGCAGTAGTGCATAATCCAAAAACTGTTAAAGGTAATGATGTCTGTACCTGAAGGGCCACTTTGCATTTGCATGTAGGAAAGATCCTGGACCGGATTCTGACAGAGCAGAGTCCTCTTACAATCCTGGAATTAGGGACCCACTGTGGGTACAGCACTGTGCGTATGGCCCGGTCTCTGCCGCTGGGTGCAAGGATCTACAGCGTTGAGATGGACCAGTGTAACGCCGCCATCGCTGAGAAAATCATCCGCCTGGCAGGCTTTGATGACGACACTGTGGGTCTGCCAAACACCAAAAAACTGATGAGAGTCAAGTCATGGGGAAAATGTCTGACTTTCCTTTTCAGGTAGAGCTGATTGTGAATCCATCAGATGAAGTCATCCCACGTTTGCGGTCTGATTTTGGTTTGGAGAGACTGGATTTTGTCTTCATGGACCACTGGAAGAAATGCTACCTGAGTGATCTACAGGTATACAGTGGGGCAAAAAAGTATTTAGTCAGCCACCGATTGTGCAAGTTCTCCCACTTAAAATGATGACAGAGGTCTGTCATTTTCATCATAGGTACACTTCAACTGTGAGAGACAGAATGTGAAAAGAAAATCCAGGAATTCACATTGTAGGAATTTTAAAGAACTTATTTGTAAATTATGATGGAAAATATGTATTTGGTCAACCATTCAAAGATCTCTCTCCAATATTCAACCAAAACCCTTCTTCTTCGACGACAGAATCATTAAAATGAGGGCTGCAAATTACACTCCTCTGGCTTGGTCCGTCCCATTTTGCATGAGTCAATTTGACTGGAGAGGTCTATACTTTCCTCATAATGCAATCCTTTGGAAATCAATGCAGGCTGACCCCTTCTTTAGTTGTGATGAGACAACCTGCAACAATGCATTAGGCAGACATATTTGATTATTCCTTCAAAACTCTGCATGACAATAACATGATTCTACCAGATGCTACCAAAACACATAGTACACAATACAACATTTGAATTCAGTATCCATTTGTTGAAACAGTTTTAAAAATCAAACCTAAAATTATTACATAGTCTATTTTGTGGGGAATTTAACCTGTACACACCTTTTTTAGGTCCAGAACTATGAAATGAGTGCCAATTTTGCATTATTAGGCCCCTTTAATAGCAAAAAAATAAGTGAATCAATTGCTCAGGTGCTTATTGCTTATCATTAGTTAATTTAAGCTGATTTCTGCTGTTGTTAATAGCATACTTGTTGGCCTGGTGGTGTTTTCAGATGCTGGAGGGCTCTGGTCTGCTCGGAAAAGGATCAATGATTGTGGCAGACAATGTCATTTTCCCGGGGGCTCCCAAATTTCTCAGGCACCTTCGCAAGAGCGGCTTGTATGAGTGGAAGATCCACCGCGCCACACTGGAATACAGCAAGGGTATCCGGGACGGCATGGCAGAAATGGTGTATCAGGGGATTAAGTAGACCAACGCTGACAGCAAATACTTCAAAAAATACACCGATAAGAAGATATGATTAGTTCATGACAACCATCTACAAACCCCGTTTCCATACAAGTTGGGAAATTGTGTTAGATGTAAATATAAATGGAATACAATGATTTGAAAATCATTTTCAACCCAAATTCAGTTGAATATGCTACAAAGACAACATACTTGATGTTCAAACTGATAAACATTTTTTTTTTCAAATAATCCTTAACTTCAGAATATGATGCCAGCAACACATGACAAATACGTTGGGAAAGGTGGCAATAGATACTGATAAAGTTGAGGAATGCTCATCAAACACTTATTTGGAACATCCCACAGGTGTGCAGGCTAATTGGGAACAGGTGGGTGCCATGATTGGGTATAAAAACAGCTCCCCAAAAAATGCTCAGTTTTTCACAAGAAAGGATGGGGCGAGGTACACCCCTTTGTCCTCAACTGCGTGAGCAAATAGTCAAACAGTTTAAGAGCAACGTTTCTCAAAGCGAAATTGCAAGAAATTTAGGGATTTCAACATCTACGGTCCATAATATCATCAAAAGGGTCAGAGAATCTGGAGAAATAACGTAAGCCGCATGGCCGGAAACCAACATTGAATGACCGTGACCTTCGATCCCTCAGACAGCACTGTATCAAAAACCGACATCAATCTCTAAAGGATATCACCACATGGGCTCAGGAACACTTCAGAAAACCACTGTTACTAAATACAGTTTGTCGCTACATCTGTAAGTGCAAGTTAATGCTCTACTATGCAAAGCAAAAGCCATTTATCAACAACATCCAGAAACGCCGCCGGCTTCTCTGGGCCCGAAATCATCTGTGATGGACTGATGCAAAGTGGAAAAGTGTTCTGTGGTCTGAAAAGTCCACATTTCAAATTGTTTTTGGAAATATTCGACATCATATCATCCGGACCAAAGGGGAAGAGAACCATCCAGACTGTTATCGACACAGAGTTCAAAAGCCAGCATCAGTGATGGTAAGGGGGTGCATTAGTGCCCGAGGCATGGGTAACTTACACATCTGTGAAGTCACCATTAATGCTGAAAGGTACATACAGATTTTGGAAAAACATATGCTGCCATCCAAGCGCCGTCTTTTTCATGGACGCCCCTGCTTATTTCACCAAGACAATGCCATTCAGCACGTGTTACAACAGCGTGGCTTCGTAAAAAACAAGTGCGGGTACTTTCCTGGCCCACCTGCAGTCCAGGCCTGTCTCCCATTGAAAATGTGTGGCGCGTTATGAAGCATAAAATACGACAGCGGAGACCCCGGACTGTTGAACGACTGAAGCTCTACATAAAACAAGAATGGGAAAGAATTCCACTTTCAAAGCTTCAACAATTAGTTTCCTCAGTTCCCAAACGTTTATTGAGTGTTGTTAAAAGAAAAGGTGATGTAACACAGTGGTGAACATGCCCTTTCCCAACTACTTTGGCACGTATTGCAGCCATGAAATTCTAAGTTAATTATCATATAAAAAATAAAAAACAAAATTTATGAGTTTGAACATCAAATATCTTGTCTTTGTAGTGCATTCAATTGAATATTGGTTGAAAAGGACTTGCAAATCATTGTATTCTGTTTATATTTACATCTAACACAATTTCCCAACTCATATAGAAACGGGGTTTGTAGGTCAACAATAAGACGGTATTGTTCCCCTACTGGTTTCTTCTCACAGTCCAAAAACATGCATGTTATGTTATTGGAGAATAAAAAGTGTCCATAGGTGTGAATGTGATTGACTGTCCTACCCCACTGGGATAGGATCCAGCTCACCCACGAAGCCTGAACAGGTTAATGCTATAAAACTAATAAATGACTTTTGATCAGAACTGTAAACGAGTTGAGACTGAATCAAGGGTGCCTATGCTGGTTGTAGCCAAGTACTGCACTCAATCGTGCTACAATGAATTAATGATGAACTACTTGATTATTATGCACAAGTAGAACTACATGAGGTACAATACACTCTTGTTTATTGCTGTTAATTAGTTTGGGGCCTGACTGTGATAATTTAATTTTCGTGAAGTAGCATTTATTAATTACAAAAACAATATTTTCATAGTTTACTACCTTCCAAGTATGCCTTTTAACATAATGAGAGTCCTCTAAAAAAAATATCACCAACATTGTCACGCTCACACTCATATTTACAATATAGTTATGCTGCCTGAAGCGAGGCCAATCAATGGTCACGATACCGGACAGCGTGCTCTGATTGGTTTGGTCTTATCTAGTGGCCAATACTAGTGTAGTAAAATAGTGTTGGTATTTTAGTTAATTTAGCCATTTTTATGTTTAAAATGCTTGATTTAGGCCAAAATACATAGAATTAGCTTTATAAAAATAAAATAAAAACGTTATATCTAGTGAAGCCTCAACTTTGAAGCACAATGTGGTGAGGGATGACGATTTAATTTTCTGGTCTTCCACAGATACAACTCAATTAACGGACATCCACCACAAGCCCAACAATACTACAACACTTGTATTGTACTTTAAATATCAAGAGGGAAAAGTTTCCTCGGGTAATGTTTGATTTCCTCGACCTTTTGCTGGCAATAAAAACAAGTTAAACAACAAAGTGGCACCAAGGTAATTGTACAGTGCATCCGGAAAGTATTTACCGATTTTTACTTTTTTCTCATTTTGTTATGTCACACCCTTATTCCAAAATGAAATAAATTAATTTTTGTCCTTAAAATTATACAAACAATACCCCATAATGACAAAAAAAATGACTTGTTTTTTTAACTATTTGCAATTAATGTATTTTTTAAAAAGCTTTTCACATTGTCTGTAGAATTTTAAGTAACAAAAATTATGCATTCCATTTTGGAGTTAGGCTATAACATAACAAAATGTGGAAAAAGTGTAGCGCTGTGATTACTTTGCAGATGCACTGTAACTCACCACATAATGTATCATAAACATTGCACCAAAATATAGCACATTATTTCAGTAAATTATGTAACTGAAAAGAATGATGAAAACAAAGACAGAGTTCAATAATATATCTTAAAAAAAAGGTCATGCCTTGATTGTAATTGACTAATTCCTGACTACTGTATTTGATAATATACATAATTTTTTTTAAACCTTTTTTTGTGTTGTTACAATAAGACATAATGCTTGTTGTGGCCAATATGTTTTTGTACATTGAATTTTTTTTTAGAGTGTGTATAAAGTAAATGCAAAATATACAATGTTGCTGCATTTTTATGATGCAGCTCCATTAAATAGCATGCAGTTGCTGACTGAACAACAATTACTGTATTGTAAGCTGGCTGTGTGACAAGTGACACATGACTGACGCGTGATGAGGCCAAAGGTCATCAAGCAGGTGTTCCAACAGTATGTGATTTACCAGAAAAAGCCAATCTTACCAGGAACTTTGCACCAAGAACATCAGTAACAATCCGCCTCAGCTATTTCAAGGCTGGCTGGCTTGGAACACGTTGGATGGGCATGGCCAGGAACCACCACTTGGAGGAGTTAAATGAAAATAATCTATTTATTGATGCAAATGAAAAGCAAACTATCAATGAGCCTCATAGCTTTGCTATGGGCATGCATGCAGTCACCAGCACAATCTATTGAAAACAGACCAAGAGGAACACAATAATAAAGACATTGTTGAAAAAAATACTTATCTGAAAACGGAAGCTCATGTGTTGGATCATAAAAGATTTGGCAGCTGTATTTAATGATGTGGGGGTGAAATATTGCCATGGCTGGTGAGTGTGTGTGTAAATAAGTCCCAAAGTCTTTCCTAAATCATCCATTGGTCTTGGTCTTGGTCTTGTCCTTCCATGTCCACCTGACAAAAAAAAGAAAAACATTTGCAAATATTTTTCTAATAAAAGCTAAAAACCTGTTGGATTCTAAATGGGAGTGTAATTGAGTTTGCAATGACAAAAGATATCCCAGAAAAAAACATGTATGATAGTACCTCATTGATCTCGCCGTCATCGGGTGACTCGTTGTAATCGTTCATCTCGTCCATGTCCTGCATGTCTTCTTCGTCTTCTGAGTCGTCCTCGCTGTCCTCTTCGTCCTCGTCGTCTTCCTCCTCCTCCTCTTCGTATCCTCCTCCCTGCAGCCAATAAATGAAGATGATATGCGCAGACAAAGAAATACCATTTTTGTTTTTAGGGAACAAAAAAAAATCCATCCATCCATCCATTTTTCTACCGCTTATTCCCTTTTGGGGTCGCGGGGGGCGCTGGCGCCTATCTCAGCTCAGATTATATATAGTAAAATGGTGTACATGGAAAACTGCCTTCAAGAAACGTAAACACTATAAAGGTCTATCCACAGCAATTAATTAGTTTGCCACAATTAACAACTCATTTTTTATGACAAGAATGTCTGATGAAAAAGCGTAAAACATGTAATTCACAATGATTGATAACAGGAATGCTACTGATCAGTATTGGAGGAGTTTTGTGCTCTCCATTGCCAATTAATGCCGATCCCCTCTGGCTGACAGTATTTATCTACAGCCCCCCCAGCTGACATATGACTAGCAGCTAATTATAGAATAGAATAGAATAGAAAGTACTTTATTGATCCCTGGGGGAAATTCAGCACCACAGTTCGCTCACAATAAACAATAATTATAATAAATAATACATCACATATATTATGTATATAATATACAATATATGATCATGTGTCTCAAATAGGAATGGGTACCGTTTATATTTAAATCGATAAATGACCAATTCCAGGTACTTGTGTGTGTTAATTAACATTAATAGTTTTTGAAAATAAAATTTAAAAAATGTATTGCAACATTTAAAAATGAGCTGAATATGATAACTGCTGTCCAGTTGTTATATATTCATTTATTAGAACATTTCTCAGCCTTATTTGTAAGGATGACATTAAATCGCAAATACAGTTGTCAATCCAGGACATAACAGGGCGGTAGTGTATAGTTTATGGTGTTTTTCGTTGTGCCCTAAAAAGTGCCAATACTGTAAAAATTGTACGCACCAGCTGTTTAATTGTAATGTGCATCTTAGTTGTAGTGTTCATTAACGAATCTGGAGGTGTTGAAATCGCCATGTAAAATTGCTAATGCTAATCAGTAGCATGTCAATAGCAAAGCTAATGTATATTAACATCAAGCAAACACATTTTTGGAAAAGTGAAGCCTTACTTTACTTACATTTTTTGAGTCAATTGCTTTGTTGGAACGGAAAATTAAAACACTACCCAGCAGTAATTTGGCTAAATCCGCCCAGCCAGCTAAGTGGGCAACCGGCCGTGATGTCACGTGTAACCCAGGTACCAAAACATGGCACTGTTGGATTTTAAATAAATTGGTGCCTGGTTCCCCTACAAGGGGGAGTTGTCCACATGTGAGGTCCTCTCCAAGGTTTCTCATAGTCATCATTGTCACCGACGTCCCACTGGGTGTGAGTTTTCCTTGCCATTATGTGGGCTCTACCGAGGATGTCGTTGTGGTTTGTGCAGCCCTTTGAGACACTAGTGATTTAGGGCTATATAAATAATCATTGATTGATTGATTTGGTAGGTGCAAAAAAGGAGCGGATTCTACACCCATCCCTATTCTCCATAAACAGTGTGGAGCCGCTCCTTTAAGCTAATAATAATAATCACTTACATAACTGCAAATAAATTGCATTTGATAGTATCTTAAGTCTCATTATCAAGTACTACTGGAGGACGAGGCCGAACATGTTATACACCGAGTACAAGCCAGGAGCCGGCATGCTAACAGCTAAGGAATCCTTTTTTGGACACAAGTTAAAACTTTGAGGGCAAAACCCAATGGATGTAAAAGTGAAGTAGATAGTTTTTTTTGCATTTTAGTAGTTGTGTACTATTGATTGTGTTTTTCCCCCAAAAAATGTATGCAAAAAGAGAGAAGACAAAAATAGTTAAGTATTGTGTTGATATTGTTGAACTGTCAATTGCACTCACCATAAACATTTTTTTAAAAGTACATTTAATACATGTGATCGGTATTGGTATCGGCCTATCTTACTCATGAATGCTTGATATTGGAATCGACAGCATAAAACCCTGATCGGAACATCCCTAATCAATTGTTATGGATAGTTAGTAGCTGTGGTGCAGCAATTGGTTCATGTCTGTCCAAGGGTTTCTGAGACGAAATTAAACATTTCTTTCATAAAAGGTCGGAATCGATTCTGAACACACTGGAAAAATATATCATTACCTCAAAAATAGTTTTCCCAATGGGCAGCTGATTGTTGTCTTTTTCAGCAATGCTCTGCAACTATAGGAAACAAAAAGGTAAATAATTTAGATCAATACAGTGGTTACATTTGTGAATATGTGGAGGACAGGGGGCCACATCTAAAATAATTGTAAAAAAAAAAAAAAATTCTGAAACAATTCTTGGTTGGTTTGTATATGAGAAAGTCCATGATGATTTTTTTGCTTTACGTATGATGAATCACGATTGGCTAAGGTTAGGACAAAACAATGTCAAAATCTAAGTCGCTTTGCTTTGATTACTTTTGCGTACACTCTTGGTATTCTGTCGATGAGCTTCAGAAGGTATTCACCTGAAATGGTTTTCACGTCACAGGTGTGCTTGAAGATCATTGAGAGAATCCCAAGAGTGTGCAAAAGCAGTAATTAGAAGAAACTAAAACATAAAACATGTTTTCAGTTATTTCACCTGAAATAAAGTACATAACTCCACATGTCATAATTTCGATGCCTTCAGTGACAATCGACAATGTAGATAGTCATGAAAATAAAGAAAACGCATTAGATTAGGTGAAAGTGTGTCCAAACTTTTGGCCTGTACTGTATATGTAATGTTTTGCCGTGTAGCTTGTAGTGTACAAACTCTGTTTCCATATGAGTTGGGAAATTGTGTTAGATGTAAATATAAACGGAATACAATGATTTGCAAATCCTTTTCAACCCATATTCAGTTGAGTATGCTACAAAGACAACATATTTGATGTTCAAACTGATAAACATTTTTTTTTTGTAAATAATCATTAACTTTAGAATTTGATGCCAGCAACACGTGACAAAGAAGTTGGAAAAGGTGGCAATAAATACCGATAAAGTTTAGGAATGCTCATCAAACACTTATTTGGAACATCCCAGAGGTGTGCAGGCTAATTGGGAACAGGTGGGTGCCATGATTGGGTATAAAAGCAGCTTCCATGAAATGCTAAGTAATTCACAAACAAGGATGGGGTGAGGGTCACCAATTTGTAAGCAAATTGTCGAACAGTTTTAGAAAAACATTTCTCAACGAGCTATTGCAAGGAATTTAGGGATTTTACCATCTACAATCCATAAAATCATCAAAAGGTTCAGAGAATCTGGAGAAATTACTGCACGTAAGTGATGATATTACAGACCTTTGATTCCTCAGGCAATACTGCATCAAAAACAGACATCGGTGTGTAAAGGATATCACCACATGGGCTCAGGAACACTTCATAAATCCACTGTCAGTAACTACAGTTGGTCGCAACATCTGTAAGTGTAAGTTAAAACTCTACTATGCAAAGTAAAAGCCATTTATCAACAACACACAGGAAAGTCGCCGGCTTCGCTGGGCCTGAGATCATCTAAGATGGACTGATGCAATGTGGAAAAGTGTTCTGTGGTCTGACGAGTCCACATTTCAAATTAGATTTGGAAACTGTGGACGTAGTGTCCTCTGGAACAAAGAGGAAAATAACCATCCGGATTGTTATAGGCGCAAAGTTCAAAAGCCAGCATCTGTGATGGTATGGGGGTGTATTAGTGCCCAAAGCATGGGTAACGTACACATCTGTGAAGGCACCATTAATGCTGAATGGTTCATACAGGTTTTGGAGAAACATATGTTGTCATCCAAGCAACGTTATCATGGATGTCCCTGCTTATTTCAGCAAAACAATGCCAAGCCACGTGTTACAACAGTGTGGCTTTGTGGTAAAAGAGTGCGGGTACTTTCCTGGCTAGCCTGCAGTCCAGACATGTCTCTCATCGAAAATGTGTGGCGCATTATGAAGCGTAAAATACGACAACAAGACCCCGAACTGTTGGAACAACTTAAGCTGTACATCAAGCAAGAATGGTAAAGAATTCCACTTTCAAAACTTCAACAACTAGTTTCCTCAGTTCCCAAACGTTTATTGAGTGTTGTTAAAAGAAAAGGTGATGTAACACAGTGGTGAACATGCCCTTTCCTAACTACTTTGGCACATGTTGCAGCCATGAAATTTTAAGTTAATTATTATTTGCCAAAAAAAAAAAGTTTATGAGTTTGAACATCAAATATCTTTTCTTTGTAGTGCATTCAATTGAATATGGTATTATTTGCAAATCATTGTATTCCGTTTATATTTACATCTAACACAATTTCCCAACTCATATGGAAACGGGGTTTGTAATTTACAACAATCTTCAGGGGATAGCTCCCCCTGCAACTGACATTTTTTAATCGAGAATAACTAGGTTACTTTACTATATTTTCACTGATGAACATATTAATGAGCACAGTATTGTAGGCTGTAATGTACAAGGGCCAGATATAATCAATAACAAAACTCCCTGATTGTGTGCGTGTAGTTACTGTATGTTTACCCAGGTTTGATGCTGTTGCTCCTGCTGCTGCAGCTCAGTCTCATCCACGCAGGGTCGGTCCAAATTGAACCACAGAGACTCAGTTATTCGGGGAAACAAGGACGGGAACAGCGTGGACATGTTAGTTCGCTTTAATAGGAACCCAAAACAGCTACTGCTAAACTGAACTTGTCGCCACCACGGCAAAACGCTTCGTAATAACGTCCTCCGGTTTATCGAGTATAATAAGCGCACTCTTCAAACACCACAAAAACAATAAAAAATTAAAATATGAAGTTATTACCAAGATAAGTAAGTAAGAACTTGCAAAATCGACGTGACACTTTTCAAATAATTCAAAACTAGGGCGGATGTGGTAGGTGTTCACTATATGACTTCCGCTCATTTCCGGTTTGGTAATGTTGCACAAAGGTTCCGCTTGGTATGAAATGTAGTCACTTTTTCATAAAAAGCAACAGTTCAAAGAGGTATTGAAAAAATGTGTTTAATTTGGATATGTTAAAGCAGGGGTCACACATTTCTTCAAACTTATTATGATTAAAATTCAAAAAAAATATTCTGGCAAATGATGTAGAATCAAATTTAAATCTTATTTCAAAGTCTTTTGAATTTATTTTTAAAAAATTGTTCTGGGAAATCTAGAAGAAATAATGATTTGTCTTTGTTAGAAATATAGCTTGGTCCAATTTGTTATATTTTATAACAAAGTGTAGATTGGATGTTAACCTATTTAAAACATGTCATCAAAATTCTAAAATTAATCTTCCATCTATCCATCCATCCATCCATCTTCTTCCGCTTATCCGAGGTCGGGTCGTGGGGGCAACAGCCTAAGCAGGGAAATCCAGACTTCCCTCTCCCCAGCCACTTCGTCCAGCTCTTCCCGGGGGATCCCGAGGCGTTCCCAGGCCAGCCGGGAGACATAGTCTTCCCAAAGTGTCCTGGGTCTTCCCCGTGGCCTCCTACCGGTTGGACGTGCCCATAACACCTCCCTAGGGAGGCGTTCGGGTGGCATCCTGACCAGATGCCCGAACCACCTCAGGAGAAATTACTAATGATGTTGCATAAATTCTTTTTTTAGTTTTTTCAAAAAGATTCAAATTAGCTAGTTTTTCTCTTCATTTTTTCCGGTTGAATTTTGAATTTTAAAGAGTCGAAATTGAAGATAAACTATGTTTCAAAATTACATTTTCTTTTTTGTGTGTGTTTTCTCCTCTTTTAAACCGTTCAATTAAGTGTTTTTTTCATCATACAGTATATTCTCTACAAAAAACATTTCGTAAAAGGAAAAAAATATGTACGACGGAAATACAGACAGAAATACCCATTTTTTGTATATATGTAGATTTATTTATTAAAGGTAAATTGAGCAAATTGGCTATTTCTGGCAATTTATTTAAGTGTGTATCAAACTGGTAGCCCTTCACATTAATCAGTAGCCAAGAAGTAGCTCTTGGTTTCAAAAAGGTTGGTGACCCCTGTGTTAGAGACACTGATTAGATTGTGAAATGTATTCTAAATGTGTTTATTACTCATGCAAAATATTAAATCTGCAAAAGACAACCGGGAATGAAAAAAAATCCATTATTAAAACGTTTCATCTTTCTAGTAAATAAAAACTAAAAAGCCATTAAAATGTCAGAAATTCTAATTAAATTATGTATGAATCATGTATTGTACCCCTCTTAATTATTTTGTATATTGACATTACATGTGATGTTTATTGTACCAGTTTTGGACATTTATTTATGTTACCAATTGGTTTTAAATTTGTTTCTGATTACATACACATACATAAAAAAAAATCCAGTCAACGATGATGATGCTTTCATACACTGACTCTTTTTTTAAGCGTGAATGATTGGCCCGTGTGTGATTGATTGATTGATTGATTGATTGATTGAAACTTTTATTAGTAGATTGCACAGTACAGTACACATTCCATACAATTGACCACTAAATTGTAACACCCGAATAAGTTTTTCAACTTGTTTAAGTCGGGGTCCACGTTAATCAATTCATGGTAGAATGTGAATGTGAATGTTGTCTGTCTATCTGTGTTGGCCCTGTCATGAGGTAGCGACTTGTCCAGTGTGTACCCCGCCTTCCGCCCGAACGCATCTGAGATAGGCTACAGCAGTGGTCCCCAACCACCGAGCCGCAGAATTTTTTTTAATTTTTTTTATTTTTTTAATTTTTATTAAATCAACATAAAAACACAATATACACTTACAATTAGTGCACCAACCACAAAAACCTCCCTTTTTCATGACAAAAACCTCCCTTTTTCATAACAAAGAAAAAAAAAAAAAAAAAAAAGGACACCCCCTACCCCCCCACCCGGGCCGCGGGACAAATTATTAAGCGTTTACCGGTCCGCGGATACAAAAAGGTTGGGGACCACTGGGCTACAGCACCCCCCGCCACCCACCCCAACAGGGAAAAGCGATAGTAAAATGGATGGATGGATGGAAGTCTTTGCAAAGTGACAGTGAAAGATAGTTTCAGCAAAATAACTACTTAACTTCCTTAACATACAGTACATGTATAATATATATATGTATATTAGAGCAGTGGTTCTCAAATGGCGGTACGCGTACCCCTGGGGGTACTTGAAGGTATGCCAAGGGGTACGTGAGATTTTTTTGAAATATTCTAAAAAATAGCAACAATTCAAAAACCCTTTATAAATATATTTATTGAATCATACTTCAACAAAATATGAATGTAAATTCATAAACTGTGAAAAGAAATGCAACAATGCAATATTCAGTGTTGACAGCTAGATTTTTTTGTGGACATTTTCCATAAATATTGATGTTAAAGATTTATTTTTTTGTGAAGAAATGTTTAGAATGAAGTTCATGAATCCAGATGGATCTCTATTACAATCCCCAAAGAGGGCACTTTAAGTTGATGATTACTTCTATGTGTAGAAATCTTTATTTATAATTGAATCACTTGTTTATTTTTCAACAAGTTTTTATTTATTTTTATATCTTTTTTTCCAAATAGTTCCAGAAAGACCACTACAAATGATCGATATTTTGCACTGTTATACAATTTAATAAATCAGAAACTGATGCCATAGTGCTGTATTTTACTTCTTTATCTCTTTTTTCAACCAAAAATTATTTGCTCTGATTAGGGGGTACTTGAATTAAAAAAAATTTCACAGGGGGTACATCACTGAAAAAAGGTTGAGAACCACTGCATTTGAGAATTTAAATTATTATTTTTCTGGATTCTCGCGGCTGTGTTGGATCCATTATGGATTGAACTTTCACAGTATCATGTTAGACCCGCTCGACATCCATTGCTTTTGGTCCCCTATGGGGGGGTTGTCCACATATGTGGTCCTCTCCAAGGTTCTCATAGTCATCATTGTCACCGACGTCCCACTGGGTGTGAGTTTTCCTTGCCCTTATGTGGGCCTACCGAGGATGTCGTAGTTGTTTGTGTTGTGGTTTGTGCAGCCCTTTGAGACACTAGTGATTTAGGTCTATATAAATAATCATTGACTGATTGATTTTAATTCCACTTTATCATTTGGATTAATCATGATTAATCATCCGCCTGGATGACAGGCGGATCGGTGCGGCGTCTTCAGTAATGCGGACGTTGTATCGATCTGTTGTGGTGAAGAAGGAGCTGAGCCGGAAGGCAAAGCTCTCAATTTACCGGTCGATCTACGTTCCCATCCTCACCTATGGTCATGAGCTTTGGGTCATGAACGAAAGGATAAGATCACGGGTACAAGCGGACGAAATGAGTTTCCTCCGCCGGGTGGCGGGACTCTCCCTTAGAGATAGGGTGAGAAGCTCTGCCATCCGGGAGGAGCTCAACGTAAAGCCGCTGCTCCTCCACATCGAGAGGAGCCAGATGAGGTGGTTCGGGCATCTGGTCAGGATGCCACCCGAACGCCTCCTTAGGGAGGTGTTTAGGGCACGTCCAGCTGGTAGGAGGCCACGGGGAAGACCCAGGACAAGTTGGGAAGACTATGTCTGCCGGCTGGCCTGGGAACGCCTCGGGATCCCCCGGGAAGAGCCAGACGAAGTGGCTGGAGAGAGGGAAGTCTGGGCTTCCCTGCTTAGGCTGCTGCCCCCGCGACCCGACCTCGGATAAGCGGAAGATGATGGATGGATGGATGATTAATCATACTATAGTACTCGATCACATGATTGAAAATAACTTAAAATAAGAGCCCAATAGTCGGACACAAATGCAATTTAATTGTCAGAATGTCATACATGAACATTTTTTTGATGTTTTAAAAGGTGCACATATGAAATATTATCCTCATAAAAAATTCTTGAATGGGTTGTCAATCTACATGAGGCACAAACATTATTGGAATTGTTGTATTCTCAGGTCACCTTGCCATTTGGGTGGCTACATAGCAGGAGAAGACCTTGAGATAAGACTGTCTCTGTCCCTCACAAGTAGACGTAATACATTTCACCACCACACACACACACCCACAATAGACAGACTTTAGACTTTGGAAACCTATTTGTCGTGACATTAGACGACCATCATCTTTGGTCACATTCTCTTGCAAACACTCCAACTCATACACACGTTTATGCAAGTGTGTTTACACAAACTTTCTTGGGCTTCAGAAGGATCTGCAGACACTTGACACGGTAAAATGATTTCTACTACATGGGGAAATGACTTAAAACTTCAAGAGTGCTTAGAGCTTGATTTACAATGTTTTAAAACACGTTATCAACTCTTAGGTTAAATACTTGAACGTGATATTCATTTTGTGTGATATTGCTATTGATCTTTACTCAGTGGATTACTTTGGGGTATTAGGAGGGCACCTTCTAGTCTTGCTGAAATGTGCAGGTAGTAATAAGGGATACCACTTGATAGTAAGTCACACACTTCACCTACAATTTAAAGCACATTTCCTCCTGGAAGTCATAATGATTGTCGACTGAACACAAAATGTGAAAGAATTCTTGAACAGTCAAAATATTACATTGGAGTATTTTATTAGTGAATGAAAGGCAAGGTTCAGGCATCCTGAACATGTTTACAAGTGTAATTACCCCTTTATTATCCTAATGAATGCCAACAAAGTGATAGGAAAAACTGCTTTGCAATCACAAGTCAAGGTGGAAAGCCGATTTTAAAGTTCAGCTATTGTAAAAAATAATTTCAAAAGTGGTTTTAATGACAAAAAAATATTGAATGGCTTTTTGTATCAAATAGAGTTAAGACAAACTTAAGGCTTTTTTGACACATTTTGTCATGATCCTACATGACAGTTTAGACGTTTTTTGCCTATTATCCTGTATTTTGTATCATTTCCTGTCCCGCTGCTCCTATTTTGGCCTTAGTTCCAGCTGGATTCCATGTTTTGCTGCACCTTCACTCTCTGTTCTGTTTTCCTGATTGCACATATTTTTGCCTATACTGTAGATATTAATCCACCCTATTTAGTTTCACCTGTTGCTCCTTGCCGGCGCTGGATCATTGTCCTCTGTACCTTGACACGTCTTTGTCTTCTGTGCACGTCCATGATGCAATAGTTTCCTTTTGCCTTGCCTTGTTTTTTTTCCCTTAATATAAAGGGATTTTACCTTCACTTTGCCTACCTTGCTCTGCATCTCGGGGACGAAACTAGCAATGCCAACACAGAAAAGTAACGTATTTTCAGGTTTATGCAGGTCACATTAAAGCAGGGGTGTCCAAACTTTTGCAACTGAGGGCCGCACACTGAAAAATCAAAGCACGCGGGGGCCTGGTTGATATTTTTTCATTTTCAAAACTAATACACAATACACTTTTTTTTATTTTTTTATTGTTGGGGCTCCCTCAAGTTAGGTCTTAAGGACCCAGAAGGGTTTCGGTCTTAAACAAGGTTCAAAATAAGTCATTTATTATTTTTTTCATAAAACCCTTGAATCGCTAATTCTACTTCATTATTTGTTTTACTTTTTACGAGCTTTTTGTCAACATATTTTTGACGCGAAATACACAATATTTTTCCCAAAAATATTTTCAAAGTGAAATATTTAATGTGAAGTAATTTAATCCCTAAATGGGTCAATAATTCATAGCAAAATTATTTTGAATGTATTTTTTTTTTTTTTTTTAGCAAAGACAGTTATTAAATTCCACTAAAATCCTTAGGGATCCAAAAGTGTCCCACTGAAAAAAAAAGGTCATGCTTTTTTTTTTTTTTTTCATTCAACACTTAAATCTCTCTATCAGCTTCAGATAATGTATTGTAATTGGTTTAGTATATTTATAATAACAATCAATAGGATGATTAGTATAATTAGTATTAGTATATAATTAGTATGGGGAAAGAATTATATTTTGCTATTTTTCATGTTTTTATGTTTGTTGCATTGATGTCCTTTTTGTCCTTAAATCAATCAATAATTTATAGCAACATTGATTTTTATTCCTTATTAGTTTTTGAGAAATTATTTTTAAAATGGTGTTATTAGAGTCAACAATGCAACTTTTTCTCGTTGCATTTCACATATTTGCTCTTTTATTCCAGTTTTTAATGTTTAAAAAAATATATATATATTTTAGTACATTTAGAATGATGTGCTGCGGGCCGGTAAAACATTAGCTGCGGGCCGCAAATAGCCCCCGGGCCACACTTTGGACACCCCTGCATTAAAGGATGTGGCGAGCTCCTGAGCCTTGAGTTTG
Organism: Nerophis ophidion; assembly: GCF_033978795.1. Taxonomy (NCBI): domain Eukaryota; kingdom Metazoa; phylum Chordata; class Actinopteri; order Syngnathiformes; family Syngnathidae; genus Nerophis; species Nerophis ophidion. Next base: position 47,040,908 of record NC_084623.1, read on the forward strand.
ACAGCCAATCTGACAAAAATGCCATTTTTAATATTTCAAGCAGCTTGCAAGAAGAATAAGTTAATGTTCATTGTTTTCCTTAGTAAATAAAGTTCAGATTTTAGTACAGTATTAAGATTTTAGTACAGTATTAACATTTTTGCCATGTTGTCTTACCCACCAGATACTTGAACTTCTGGTTGTATTTGTTAATGTATTAATTCATTATTATTATTTATTGTGTGAATGCTCTAATGCATTCATGGTTTTCTACATCAAAATGAATCTATTTATTATTCAACTTATTCTTCTTCTTCTTCTTCTCCAGATTTTGGCGCGCTCTACCTTCCATATTGTTCACCCGATTCAACCGTTCCAACTATTCGGGAATTGCAGGCTTTCTCTTGACAAATTCTAAAAATTCCAGGTTTTCCGGGACATTTCCTTTCCCATTCAAAATGAATTGGCCATTTTTCAAACTTTCACCATTTCCACGGGTTTTCAACCAATTCAAACCATTCCACCTTACTTGGGGCGGCATAGCTCGGTTGGTAGAGCGGCCGTGCCAGCAACTTGAGGGTTGCAGGTTCAATTCCCGCTTCTGCCATCCTAGTCACTGCCGTTGTGTCCTTGGGCAAGACACTTTACCCACCTGCTCCCAGTGCCACCCACACTGGTTTAAATGTAACTTAAATATTGGGTTTCACTATGTAAAGTACTTTGAGTCACTAGAGAAAAGCGCTATATAAATATAATTCACTTCACTTCACCTTCAACACATTCCACCTTTCCAGAAAATTAAATCTTCCCTATTTCCAAGTTCAAAAAAATTCCAGGACTTTCAGGAATTCCTGTTTTTTTAAAGCCCTATTTTCACTTTTTTTTTCTGGCAACTACTCCTTCCACATTTTCAACCCACAAATCATTCCTCGGGCTTCACGGTGGCAGAGGGGTTAGTGCGTCTGCCTCACAATACGAAGTTCCTGCAGTCCTGGGTTCAAATCCAGGCTCGGGATCTTTCTGTGTGGAGTTTGCATGTTCTCCCCGTGAATGCATGGGTTCCCTCCGGGTACTCCGGCTTCCTCCCTCTTCCAAAGACATGCACCTGAGGATAAGTTGATTGGCAACACTAAATTGGCCCTAGTGTGTGAATGTGAGTGTGAATGTTGTCTGTCTATCTGTGTTGGCCCTGCGATGAGGTGGCGACTTGTCCAGGGTGTACTCCGCCTTCCGCCCGATTGTAGCTGAGATAGGCGCCAGCGCCCCCCGTGACCCCGAAAGGGAATAAGCGGTAGAAAATGGATGGATGGAAATCATTCCTATTAATCAGGAGGAAAAAAGTGTTGTTTTTTTAAACTGGAAACATTCCCTGTTTTCCTGAAATTCCAGGAATTCCGTACATTACAGCTTCAACATTTTTCGACCCATTTAAAAAAAAAAAATAGATAAAAAATTCCTACACCAACTCATTCACATTTTTTTAGCATTTTCAAAAAATTCTTGCTTTTTCCGAAATTCCCTCATACCATTTACCATACTTCAACATTTCTTGCCCAATTTAAACAATTCCAAAACCAGCCAATTCAAGACATTCATGCTCCTAATCATTTTCAAAAAATCCTGCTTTTCACCCAAAATTCCCAAATTTCCAGGAAGTTCCCATTGAAATGAATGGGACATTTTCAACTGTAAAAATTCCCAGTTTTCCTGAAATTTCAGGAATTCCATAATACAATTTCTCAATTAAAAATGTTACTACTTCAGCATTTCAAACGGTTCCAACACCAACCATTCACATTTCCAAAAATCACACTTTTCCCTAAATTCCCAAATTTCCAGGAAGTTCCCGTTGAAATGAATGGGACATTTTTCTAGGTTGCATGATTCCCACATTTTTCAACCTATTCAAACCATTCCAACATTGACACATTCCTCTTATCCTGGACAACGTACGCAGTTGTTTTTTTTATCTGGAAAAATTCCCTGTTTTCCTGAAAATCCAGGAATTCCGTAATACCATTTCTCCATTAAAAATGTTACTACTTCAACATTTCTCGACCGATTTGAAAAATTCCAACACCAACCATTCACATTTTAAAAAAAATCCGCTTTTCTCAAAATTCTAAAATTTCCAGGAAGTTCCCCTTAAAATGAATGGGACATTTTTCCAAGTTGCGCAATTCCTACATTTTTCAACCTATTCAAATAATTACAACATTAACACATTCCTCTTATCCTGGAAAAAGTACGCAGTTGTTTTTTGATCTGGAAAAATTCCCTGTTTTCCTGAAATTCCAGGAATTCCGTAATACCATTTCTCTAATAAAAATTTTACTACTTCAACATTTCTTGACCGATTTGAAAAATTCCAACACCAACCATTCACATTTCAAAGAATTCCGCTTTTCCCAAAATTCCCAAATTTCCAGGAAGTTCCCATTAAAATGAATGGGACATTTGTCCAAGTTGCACAATTCCTACATTTTTCAACCTATTCAAATAATTCCAACATTAACACATTCCTCTTATCCTGGACAAAGTACGCAGTTGTTTTTTGATCTGGAAAAATTCCCTGTTTTCCTGAAAATCCAGGAATTCCGTAATACCATTTCTCAATTAAAAATGTTACTACTTCAACATTTTTTGACCAATTTGAAAAATTCCGACACCAATCATTCACATTTCAAAAAAATTCCGCTTTTCCCAAAATTCCCAAATTTCCAGGAAGTTCCTGTTAAAATGAATGGGACATTTTTCCAACTTGCATGATTCCCACATTTTTCAACCTATTGAAACCATTCCAACATTGACACATTCCCTTTATCCTGGAAAAAGTATGCAGTTGTTTTTTTAAACTCAAAAAATTCCCGGTTTTCCCAAAATTCCAGGAATTCCGTAATACCATTTTTCAATTAAAAATGTTACTACTTCAACATTTTTCGACCAATTTGAAAAATTCCGACACCAATCATTTACATTTCAAAAAAATTCCGCTTTTCCCCAAATTCCCAAATTTCCAGGAAGTTCCCATTGAAATGAATAGGACATTATTCCAAGTTGCACAATTCCCCACTATTTTCAACCCATTCAAACCATTCCAACATTAACACATTCCTTTTATCCTCTTATCCAAACGAACGCTTTTCCAAGTACCAAACCAAATTCCGGTTTTCCTGGAAATTCTAACTCTCTCTAACCATTTCAGAACCTAAACGATTTCAACACTTTAACCGTTTCTACATTCATCCTACATTCCATTAGCATTTCAATTCAGCGTCAGCTCTTCAACATTCAAACCATTCCAACATTCAAACTATTCTTACTTTCATACTACATTGTGTCAGAATTTCACTTTTAACTTCAGCATTGGAGCATTCACACACAATTCCTTTAAGAATGGCCTCTTCTATTTTATTCTAAACTTTTAAGTTCTGGTTTTAATATGACACAATGTCCCCATGAATGCGCGTCCATCCATGTTTTTCTTGTGAACTTTCTTGTCGACTGATTGCAACATTGCGATAGGAAACAGAGCTTACAGTATATGATATATACACTCCTCAAATAAAAATGATAATTTGTCGTGTATTTTGCTGATTGTGCTGCAGAGACATGTGGGTTGTAGCTGTAGCCCTGCTGCTCACCCTCTGCAGTGGCTCACTTTCTCTGGACAAACTCAACATGTGTATGGATGCTAAACACCACAAAGTCGAGCCCGGCCCTGAGGGACAACTTTACCTTCAGGTGATGAACCCAACTTATTCTCATTCATGTTTCTCATTCTATGTCCCTTGAGCATTTCCAACAAAGCGTAAAAGTTATTTTTTGCTGTTTTTAGTGTGCTCCATGGCGTGACAATGCGTGTTGTACTGCAAACACCAGCACTGAAGCGCACGACGACAACTCCTACTTGTACAACTTCAACTGGAACCACTGTGGCGCTATGAGCCCAAAGTGCAAGCGACATTTCGTCCAAGACACTTGCTTCTATGAATGCTCACCACACCTGGGGCCCTGGATTCAAGAGGTGGGTTCTGGGTGCCCAGTTCAACATGTACTGCTAACACTAGACGGGAGTATAGGAGAGTGAGAAGATAGTAAGGGTAGTACCTCAGCTTAAAAGTTTATTTGGTTTTGTGAAGAAGCTACTAACTCAGGGGTCACCAACATTTTTTGAAACCAGGAGCTACTTCTTGGTTTGATACACACTTAAATAATTTGCCAGAAATAGCCAATTTGCTCAATTTACCTTTAATAAATAAATATATATATATATATATAAATACCATGTAGCCCGTAAGGACCAGCTGAGTAGCCCGCCGGCCTGTTCTAAAAATAGCTGAAATAGCAGCACTTACCAGTGATCTGCCTCTATTTTTTACATTCTATTTATTTACTAGCAAGCTGGTCTCGCTTTGCTCGACATTTGAATTCTGAGAGACAAAACTCAAATAGAGTTAGAAAATCCAAGAAAATATTTTAAAGACTTGGTCTTCACTTGTTTAAATAAATTCATTTATTTTTTTACTTTGCTTTCTCATTACTTTCAGAAAGACAATTTTACAGAAAAAATACAACCTTAAAAATGATTTTAGGATTTTTAAACACATATACCTTTTTACCTTTAAAATTCCTTCCTCTCCTTTCCAGACAACTTAAATCAATGTTCAAGTATTTTATTTTTTATTGTAAAGAATAATAAATACATTTTAATTAAATTCTTCACTTTAGCTTCTGTTTTTTCAACGAAGAATATTTGTGAAATATTTCTTCAAACTTATCATGATTAAAATTCAAAAAAATGATTCTGGCAAATCTAGAAAATCTGTAGAATCAAATTTTAATCTTATTTCAAAGTTTTTTGAATTTCTTTTAAAATTGTTGTTCTGGAAAATCTAGAAGAAATAATGATTTGTCTTTGTTAGAAATATAGCTTGGTCCAATTTGTTATATATTATAACAAATGAGAATCAGCACCTCCAAGTCCGAGTCCATGGTTCTCGCCCGGAAAAGGGTGGAATGCCATCTCCGGGTTGGGGAGGAGACCCTGCCCCAAGTCGAGGAGTTCAAATACCTAGGAGTCTTGTTCACGAGTGAGGGAAGAGTGGATCGTGAGATCGACAGGCGGATCGGTGCGGCGTCTTCAGTAATGCGGACGTTGTAGCGATCCGTTGTGGTGAAGAAGGAGCTGAGCCAGAAGGCAAAGCTCTCAATTTACCGGTCGATCTACGTTCCCATCCTCACCTATGGTCATGAGCTTTGGGTCATGACCGAAAGGATAAGATCACGGGTACAAGCGGCCGAAATGAGTTTCCTCCGCTGTGTGGCGGGGCTCTCCCTTAGAGATAGGGTGAGAAGCTCTGCCATCCGGGAGGGACTCAAAGTAAACCCGCTGCTCCTTCACATCGAGATGAGCCAGATGAGGTGGTTCGGGCATCTGGTCAGGATGCCACCCGAACGCCTCCCTAGGGAGGTGTTTAGGGCACGTCCAACCGGTAGGAGGCCACGGGGAAGACCCAGGACACGTTGGGAAGACTATGTCTCCTGGCTGGCCTGGGAACGCCTCGGGATCCCCCGGGAAGAGCTAGACGAAGTGGCTGGGGAGAGGGAAGTCTGGGTTTCCCTGCTTAGGCTGTTGCCCCCGCGACCCGACCTCGGATAAGCAGAAGATGATGGATGGATGGATAACAAAGTGCAGATTGGATTTTAACCTATTTAAAACATCTCTTCAATTTTTTTTAGATTAATCTTAATCAGGAAAAATTACTAATGATGTTCCATAAATTATTTTTTTTATTTTTTCAAAATGATTCGAATTAGCTGGTTTTTGTATTCATTTTTCTTTGTCGAATTTTGATTTTTAAAGAGTCGAAATTAAAGATAAACTATGTTTCATAATTGTATTTTCATTTTTTTTCCTGTTTTCTCCTCTTTTAAACCGTTCAATTAAGTGTTTGTTTCATCATTTATTCTCCACAAAAAACTTTCCGTAAAAGGGAAACAAATGTACGACGGAATGACAGACAGAAATACCCATTTTTTAAATATATATATAGATTCATTTATTAAAGGTAAATTGAGCAAATTGGCTATTTCTGGCAATTTATTTAAGTGTGTATCAAACTGGTAGCCCTTTGCATTAATCAGTACCCAAGAAGTAGCTCTTGGTTTCAAAAAGGTTGGTGACCCCTGATGCTTACTGAGGCTGAGCCAATCAGTGGCCACAATACTGAACAGCACGCTCTGATTGGTTTGGTCTCCTCTAGTGGGCAATGCTACTGGAGTATTGATATCTTTTTGTTAATTTTGCATTTTTTGGACCTTAATATTTTAGGATATACTTAAAAAATCTGCGATGTGGTGAAGCCGCAATATTTTGAAGGGTGATGTGGCAAGGGACTACTGTATAGAGTTAGTTGGTAACAACGATTAGACTTTCACCGGTACAAATTGATATCAGTAGTAAATGAGGGACAGTCATGGACCATCCAAACCCTTTTTGCAGGCGGATGAGAATTGGCGCAAGGAGCGAATCTTGAACGTGCCGCTTTGTTTGGAAGACTGCAATGACTGGTGGGAGGACTGCAAGGACGACATGACGTGCAAGACTAATTGGCACAAGGGATGGGACTGGAGCACAGGTATGACATGTCTTAAACCACTTGGGCATTTGCAACGTTATGATGACAGAGATCTTAAAGATGAATGAATGAATGGTTTATTTTGAGCCATGCAAACAAAACAAGAGAATGACATAAAATACAAAAGAAATATATAGATACATTATTTTTACACCTACACTGAAAACATTACATGTGACTAATCTTTTGTAGATGTCAAGATTGACTCAAAAGGGAGTGGGAAGAAGTAAACGTATTAGGTCCCACCCCCATACATATACAATATAATTATATATATATATACAATATATAATACAATAATATATATAGTTCAATTCAGTGGTTGCTGCTATATATTGTCTATATAAAATACATTTAAATTCACACACACTTACATATATACATATTTACACACACATATGTACACAACACACACATATATACACACATTTATACAATTTATGTATATATACATAAATACATAAATATATATATATATATATATATATATATATATATGTATATATATATATATATATATATATATGTATATATATATATATATGAATATATATATATATACATATATATATATATATATATATATATATATATATATATACACACATACATACACATAATGCCCATGTTCTCAAAAATCCAGTCTGAAAATCTCAGTGAAAAAAGCTTGAAAACAAACTCTTCCTTTCTAAGTAAATATTAGGTTTTGTTTTGTTTTGTAGATCAGAAAAGTCCAACTTTTTTCCTACTAAAAAAAAAAGATATAGCTTTTGAAAATCCATGTATGTATGCTAAGACAAAACAGGCTGCATCCTTGCCTTGTGTTGTCCACCTGAGCGATTGGTATATATATATATATATATGTATATATATATATATATATATATATATATATATATATATATATATATATATATATATATATATATATATATATATATACATATATATATATATTTATATATATATTATTTTTATTAAATCGACATAAAAAACACAATATACACTTACAATTAGTGCACCAACCACAAAACCCCCCCTTTTTCATGACAAAAACGTCCCTTTTTCATGACAAAGAAAAAAAAAAAAAAAGATTCTATTGAGCTATTGCAAGAAATTTAGGGATTTAACCATCTACGGTCCGTAAAATCATCAAAAGGTTCAGAGAATCTGGAGAAATCACTGCACGTCACCGATGATATTACGGACCTTTGAGCCCTCGGGCGGTACTGCATCAAAAAGCGACATCAGTGTGTAAAGGATATCACCACGTGGGCTCAGGAACACTTCATAAAACCACTGTCAGTAACTACAGTTGGTCGCTAGATCTGTAAGTGCAAGTTGAAACTCTACTATGCAAAGCCAAACCCATTTATCAACAACACCCTGAAACGCCGCCGGCTTCGCTGGGCCCGAGCTCATCTAAGATGGACTGATGCAAAGTGGAAAAGTGTTCTGTGGTCTGACGAGTCCATATTTCAAATTATATTTGGAAAAAGAAGACGTGGTGCCCTCCAGAACAAAAAGGAAAATAACCATTCAGATTGTTATAAGCGCGAAGTTCAAAAGCCAGCATCTGCGATGGTATGGGGGTGTATTAGTGCCCAAGGCATGGATAACTTACACATCTGTGAGGGTACCATTAATGCTGAAAGGTCCATACAGGTTTTGGAGCAACATATGTTGTCATCCAAGCAACGTTATCATGGACGCCCCTGCTTATTTCAGTAAGACAATGCCAAGCCACGTGTTACAACAGCGCGGCTTCGTAGTAAAAGAGTGCGGGTACTTTCCTGGCCCGCCTGCAGTCCAGACCTGTCTCCCATCGAAAATGTGTGGCGCATTATGAAGCGTAAAATACGACAGCGGAGTCCCCGGACTGTTGAACGACTGAAGCTCTACATAAAACAAGAATGGGAAAGAATTCTACTTTCAAAGCTTCAACAATTAGTTTCCTCAGTTCCCAAACAATTGAGTGTTGTTAAAAGAAAAGGTGATGTAACATAGTGGTGAACATGCCCTTTCCCAATTACTTTGGCATGTGTTGCAGCCATGAAATTCTAAGTTAGTTATTATTTGCAAAAAAAAAAAAAGTTTACGAGTTTGAACATCAAATATCTTGTCTTTGTAGTGCATTCAATTGAATATGGGTTGAAAATGATTTGCAAATCATTGTATTCCGTTTATATTTACATCTAACACAATTTCCCAATTCATATGGAAACAGGGTTTTTAAAAATATTTTAAATTCCCGTCCCGTTTTTTAAGGCGGTCCGTTTTTAGCATTCAGAAATTATTATGAGGTTTTGTATTAGTGTTCCTAAAAGTAGATATTCCACCCCCGGACACATTTTTTTCTCTAAATTTGGCGCCCCGAAGCAAAATTATTTCCCAGGCCTGTGTTAGATTCAAATCATTTGGGTTTTTTTTGCTCATATCAGGCCAACATTACCACGTCTTGAATCGTCATTCTCCATTACAGGTGTCAACAAATGCCCTGAAGGCAGCAAGTGCAGAAAATGGACGGATGTTTTCCCAACATCCAAGTCTATGTGTGAGCAGATCTGGTCAAACTCCTACCTTTATACTACGTACTCCAAAACGTCAGGGCGGTGCATGCAGCTCTGGTTCACGGGCTCAAACCCCAACAAGAAGGTAGCCGAGTATTACCTCAACAATGCACAACAACGTCGCAGTTTGGCCGTGACATCGCTGCTCTTCCTGGCAATCTCAACTCTTTCTGTACTGACTTGAAAAAAACAAAAACATTCTTCTTCTCAAGTTTTCTGGAGGAAGCAATAAAGTTTACTTTGATTATTGTGTCTCTTGTTTGGTCTTATTGTGTCACACAAAACGTCCATGAGAAAGTTATTTCTACCTTATTGTAGGGGTTTGAAAACGTCTCTTCCTAAGTGCACTAAAAAAGTTTAGAGCAGGGGTGTCCAAAGTGTGGCACATGGGCCATTTGGGGCTCCCAGCACATTCTATGAATACTCTTTTTAAAACACAGGGGAAAAGTGGAATGAAACAGCTAACAGGTGAAATGTAATGAGAAAAAGTTGCAATGTTGACTCTAATAACACAAAACTAGCCTGCTGGCTGTTTTTTTTTAAAAGCTGTCATTGCTAAAAAAATAAAAAATAATGAATCAACATCATTGTTGTTATGAATTATTGATCTATTCAAGGCTCTAAGTCAGGGGTCACCAACCTTTTTGAAACCAAGAGCTACTTCTTGGGTACTGATTAATGCGAAGGGCTACCAGTTTGATACACACTTAAATAAATTGCCATAAATAGCCAATTTGCTCAATTTACCTTTAATAAACAAATCTATATATATAAAAAAAAATGGGTATTTCTGTCTGTCATTCCGTCGTACATTTTTTTTTCTTTTATAGAAAGTTTTTTGTAGAGAATAAATGATGAAAAAAACACTTAATTGAACGGTTTAAAAGAGGAGAAAACGCGAAAAAAATGAAATTGAAATTTTGAAACATAGTTTATTTTCAATTTCGACTCTTTAAAATTCAAAATTCAACCAAAAAAATTAAGAGAAAAACTAGCTAATTCGAATCATATTGAAAAAATTAAAAAAATAATTTATGCAACATCATTAGTAATTTTTCCTGATTAAACTACATTTTAAAATTTTGATGACATGTTTTGAATAGGTTAAAATCCACATTGAAATAAAATTTGAATTTGATTCTACAGATTTTCTAGATTTGCCAGAATCATTTTTGGGGAATTTTAATCATAATAAGTTTGAAGAAATATTTCACAAATATTCTTCGTCGAAAAAAACAGAAGCTAAAATGAAGAATTAAATTAAAATGTATTTATTATTCTTTACAATAAAAAAAAAACTTGAACATTGATTTAAATTGTCAGGAAAGAAGAGGAAGGAATTTTAAAGGTAAAAAGGTATATGTGTTTAAAAATCCTAAAATCATTTTTAAGGTTGTATTTTTTCTCTAAAATTGTCTTTCTGAAAGTTATAAGAAGCAAAGTAAACAAATGAATGAATTTATTTAAACAAGTGAAGACTAAGTCTTTAAAATATTTTCTTGGATTTTCAAATTCTAATTGAGTTTTGTCTCCCTTAGAATTAAAAATGTCGAGCAAAGCGAGACCAGCTTGCTATTAAAAAAAAAAAAAAATAGAGGCAGCTCACTGGTAAGTGCTGCTATTTGAGCTATTTTTAGAACAGGCCGGCGGGGGACTCATCTGGTCCTTACGGGCTACCTGGTGCCCGCGGGCACCGCGTTGGTGACCGCTGCTCTAAGTACGTCACATCAAAAATTCCACTTCAAAATAATTCGGGGGCAAAATATGTTGAGTATTTGCCATAAAAACAAAAGTGCAAAAAATAAACTTGAAAAATAATAAAAACGTTTAATCGACAGATCTGAAGTTGATCTACAAACTTAAGCGTTTTATGACAGGAGCCCTTTTGGATCTTCAGCAAGAATTTTAGTAGGACTAATTTCTTCAACTGTCACAGCTCAAAAAATGTTAATGAAACAAAATCAATGTTGTTATGAATTATTTCATCGATGAAATATTCCCTTTTTATTTATTTTTTTTGAGGGGGGGGGGTATTGCCATAAAACTTAAAAAAAACACAAAACTGTATATCGACAGATAGACCTGAAGTTGATCTGGAGGTTTAACTATTACATAAAAATTAATTATTAATATGTGGTCTATTTTTTTTTCAAATATTTTTATTACATTTTGCAGACAGTACAGTATGAAAGAACAGGGTAACAGCAAATTAAAGGAATCTGCACATTTTACAATAAACATAGTAAACCCCACTCCTTACAGTACCCACTCAGTTCCCAAAGTAATTGTCACCTCGTGCCCACAACAAAAATAGACACACATGAATATATGTGGTCTATTTTTAACATTTTTATGACTGAGACCCAGGGAAAAACAGGGGTTAACCTAAAGGTTATTGAAAAAATCTCTCTATTGAATTGGTTTTAAAAATGTCCCTGCATGCTTTGATTTTTTTTCAGTGTGCAGACCTCATTGGAAAAAGTTTGGACACCCTAGTTTAGAGGATGTTTTTCTTGACAGTATAAACTACAATAGGTTTTTGTCATATTGACCCAGAAGACCTTTCCTGCAAAAGTATTTTTAGGATAAGTCTCACCTTAAAACTCATCTGTATACTCTAGCCTTTAAATAGACCTCCTTTTTAGACCAGTTGATCTGCCGCTTCTTTTCTTTTTTTTCTCCTATGTCCCCCCCTCCCTTGTGGAGGGGGTCCGATCCGATGACCATGGATGAAGTACTGGCTGTCCAGAGTCGAGACCCAGGATGGACCGCTCGTCGGGACCCAGGATGGACCGCTCGCCTGTGTATCGGTTGGGGACATCTCTACGCTGCTGATCCGCCTCCGCTTGGGATGGTTTCCTGTGGACGGGACTCTTGTTGCTGTCTTGGATCCGCTTTGAACTGAACTCTCGCGGCTGTGTTGGAGCCACTATGGATTGAACTTTCACAGTATCACGTTAGACCCGCTCGACATCCATTGCTTTCGGTCCCCTAGAGGGGGGGGGGTTGCCCACATTGAGGTCCTCTCCAAGGTTTCTCATAGTCAGCATTGTCACTGGCGTCCCACTGGATGTGAATTCTCCCTGCCCACTAGGTGTGAGTTTTCCTTGCCCTTATGTGGGTTCTTCCGAGGATGTTGTAGTCGTAATAGTTTGTACAGTCCTTTGAGACATTTGTGATTTAGGGCTATATAAATAAACATTGATTGATTGATTGATTGAAATTCATCCATCCATCAATTTTAGTCGCCACCTCGTCGACGGCCAAAATAAATAGACAGACAATATTCACACTCATTTTCACACACTACGGCCAATTTTGTGTTGCCAATCAACCTATCAATCAATCAACAATCCTCATTTTAAAATTTGCTTCATAATCCTTCCTGTGTTAACATCGAGCCATTTTTGTCGAGTGGTCGTGCCGTGGTTGCATATCTTCAGGCTACCAGTGTGTGTGTGTGTGTGTGTGTGTGTGTGTGTGTGTGTGTGTGTGTGTGTGTGTGTGTGTGTGTGTGTGTGTGTGTGTGTGTGTGTGTGTGACAGAAAGAAAAGCTCTGACTTACATTGTTAGAAGTCATTTGGCGCCACCTGTTGGTTTGTATGTAGAAGTCCCTGTAAAGCAGGGGTCGCCAACCTTTTTGAAACCAAGACCTACTTCTGGGGTACTGATTAATACGAAGGGCTACCAATTCGATACACACTTAAATAAATTGCCAGAAATAGCCAATTTGCTCAATTTACCTTTAATAAATAAATCTATACGGATGGATGGATATATAAAAAAATGGGTATTTCTGTCTGTCATTCCGTCGTACATCTTTTTTCCTTTTACGGATGTTTTTTTTGTAGAGAATAAATGATGAAAAAACACTTAATTGAACGATTTAAAAGAGGAGAAAGCAGGAAAAAATGAAAATTTAATTTTGAAACATAGTTTATCTTCAATTTCGAGTCTTTGAAATTCAAAATTCAACCGAAAAAAAGAAGAGAATATTTTTGGAATAATTAAAAAATATATTTATGGAACATCATTAGTATTTTTTCCTGATTAAGATTAATTTTAGACTTTTGATGACAGGTTTTAAATAGGTTAAAATCCAATCTGCACTTTGTTAGAACATATAACAAATTGGACAAAGCTATATTTCTAACAAAGAAAAATTAATATTTCTTCTAGATTTTCCATAACAAAAGTTTTAAAAGAAATTCAAAAGACTTTGAAATAAGATTTACATTTGATTCTACAGATTTTCTAGATTTGCCAGAATGTTTTTTGGGGACTTTTAATCATAATAAGTTTGAAGAAATATTTCACAAATATTCTTCGTCGAAAAGACAGAAGCTAAAATGAAGAATTAAATTAAAATGTATTTATTATTCTTTACAATAAAAAAAAGATTTAAACATTGATTTAAATTGTCAGGAAAAAAGAGGAAGGAATTTAAAAGGTAAAAAGGTATATGTGTTTAAAAATCCTAAAATCATTTTTAAGGTTGTATTTTTTCTTTAAAATTGTCTTTCTGAAAGTTATAAGAAGCAAAGTAAAAAAAAAAAATGTATTTATTTAAACAAGTGAAGACCAAGTCTTTAAAATGTTTTCTTGGATTTTCAAATTCTATTTGAGTTTTGTCTTTCTTAGAATTAAAAATGTCGAGCAAAGCGAGACCAGCTTGCTAGTAAATAAATAAAATTTTAAAAATAGAGGCAGCTCACCGGTAAGTGCTGCTATTTGGGCTATTTTTAGAACAGGCAAGCGGGCGACTCATCCGGTTCTTACGGGCTACCTGGTGCCCGCGGGCACGGCGTTGGTGACCCCTGCTGTAAAGCAAATATGAGGGTAAAAATACTGCTTTATATTCAAGTCAATTTTAGAAAACAATATTGTAAAAAGGGTGTCCAAATTTTTTATTCTACTCATCGCTGCACTTGGACAAATTAAAAGATTAAACATTGTGTTGTTTTTTCAATATCATGCCTTTTTGCTCTATTTTTGTTGATTAAATTAGCTCTTGACACCCCTGCCTTACCTTTTTTGGTATACATAGAAACTGCATTTGGACAGTTGATACGTGATTATTTACCAATAAAGTGCATTTTATAACATTAACCTACAGCATATCCATGTTCCATACCAAGGGAGGCTTGAGATCTACCCCATATTACTTTGGGTATACAATGATAGGACTGATTACTTGTCGGTCACAGGACTGACACAAGGGCCTCGTTTACACTGCACACCAAATCTGATTACTTTGCTCTCAAGCGACACAGATTAGATTTTTTTGCCAGTCTAAAAGCTTTAAAGTGCTATAAATCTGACCTTTTCACATCAGATTCAGGCCACATCAGGAGGTGTATTTTCCTGGCCATAGGGCGCACTGGATTATAAGGCGCACTGCCGATGAATGGTCTATTTTTTTATCTTTTTTCATATATTAGGCCAGGGGTGTCCGAAGTGCGGCCCGGGGGCTATTTGCGGCCCACAGCTAATTGTTTAACGGCCCACCACACATAGTGAAAAAATTGCAAAATTGATAGTATTGCAAAAATTAAAAAAAACATTTCAAAAAAGTGGAATGAGGTGAAATCTAATGAGAAAAATTGGCAATGTTGACACAAAGTTGCCATGCAGGCAGTTTTTTTTGTTCCTTTTATCTTTATTTTCTTTTTTTTCCATTGCTCAAAAAAAAGGACAAAAAAATCTATTTTAAAATGATTTATTATTTAAAAATTATCACTTTAAAATGTTTTATGTTGAAAAAATATTGCATATGTTGTGTGGTTGTCATATGAAAACTTTAAAGTTTGGACAAAAGAGCATAAAACAAACAAAATAATAGTTCAAACTTAAAATCGACAGATATATCGGAAGTTGATCTTGAAATTTAAGAGATAAAAGTAAAAAAAAACTAATAAAAATGTATCACTTTATTAGTGGGGAACCTTTCGGATCTCAAATATATTTAGTAGGATTTTATTTAACTTTTCACTGTGATTACTTAAAAATATTAAATAGTTAAAATCAATGGTGTCCTGCATTATTGATCTTTGAGGGCTTTAATTGCTAAATAAAGGAACTCTCCTGAAGGAATCAATAAATTACTATCTATCTATCTATCTAAATACTGCATATTTCGGTTTTACTATAAAAAACAAAGTTGTCTTTGACGGAAAAGGTATTACTTTAGATCAACCTCAAGTTGATATAGAGATTTACTGTAAGCAATGCATTAAATGAAAAATAATAATAATAATTTGACTATTTTTTTTTATTTTTGTGACTGAGACCCTCTATGCTCCCCAGGATCCCTAAGGATTAAAAAAAAAAATCCATATATTTTGTTATGGTTTGAAAATGAAAAATATAATAATGGCCCCCGCATGCTTAAATTTTTCCGTGTGCGGCCCTCTGTGGAAAAAGTTTGGACACCCTTGTATTAGGCGCACCGGTTTATAGTGCGTATTAAAGGAGTCATTTTTTTTTTTTTTTTTAATTCTGAATTGAAAACACTTCCTTGTGGTCTACATAACATGTAATGGTGGTCCTTTGGCTAAAATGTTGTATAGATTAAAGTTAAAGTACCAATGATTGTCGCACACACACTAGGTGTGGTGAAATCTGTCCTCTGCATTTGACCCATTCCCTTGTTCACCCCCTGGGAAGTGAGGGGAGCAGTGGGCAGCAGCGGTGCCGCGCCCTGGAATCATTTAGGATTATGTTTTACAGATCATCTTCAAGCCGCTTTCCGACAGTCGCTTCCGGGTGTGCCGTGTTGTGGGCGGTCTTATTTACGTGGCTCACCTTCGGCAGCTTCTTCTCCCCGCCATCTTTGTTGTAGCGGTGTATCGTGCAAGGACGGGAGTGGATGAAGTGTCAAAAGATGGAGCTAACTGTTCTAATGACATTTAGGCTTTACTTAAATCAATAACGGAGTAGCATCTTCTCATCTGGAAACAACAACATGGCCTGTGAAAAAACATCCGACCGGAACTCTAATAACTAAAGTTCCATGGGTGAATAATGTAAACTCACTACACAAGTATGTTTTAGCGCTTTTATGGCGAGTTTACTGACAGATATAAGTAAGAATTTTACACTACTACGGAAGATGAATGTCCCATAACAAGAAGATAGAGAAAAAGAAGAAGCTTTATCGACTACGGTGTCGCCACCGATTACAAAGGCGGACTGGCGCAAATTTTCAGGATATATGCAGATCCAAAATACAGATCAGCAGGTACCAGAAGGTAAGAAAAGTTGCTTTTACATAGTAATGCGAAACAGAACGCCAGATAATATGTCTTACCTTATACATACACCATAATAATACTCTTAGGTTTTATGCGCCGACAATCCATCAAGCGGTGCGGCTTCATAGCTTACCAAAGTCGTACTAAAATATTTTGATATATTTTTGAGCACCGTGTGTAATGTTTTCTATTCTCAATGGAACATATAAAATGTTGGTGTTGTTTACAGTACTCGAGTCATACTGCCATCATAGTGCAGTCTACACGTATCTCTTATGTTTGACTGCCGTCTACTGGTCACATTTGTCATTACACCATGTACAAAATAAAATTGCTTGGAGGTGGGTAAGCAAAACCAGAATTATTCTGTACATTAGACGCACCGGGTTATAAGGCGCACTGTCGAGTTTTGAGGGAAAAAAAGGATTTTAAGTGCACCTTATAATCCGGAAAATATGGTAGTCTATATCCAATTGGAATCTGATCGTTTGAAATGGGACTTCAGTCTTAACGCAATGCGACCTGAACGCAACCCGTTCTCCTTTGGCTGAGTTTTTCGTCATTTTTGGGTGAGCTATGTCATCCGTGTGCGGGGAAAGACGCAGCCTGCCAGCGAAAGTGGATACTTCATCACAACATCCGTTTTTTGTGAGCAATGTCTATTTTCAAAGGCCGAATTTTCGGTGCATCACGAGTCAATACTGCGCAAATATTAGTTTATATGTAATATGTGAATATGTATTTTGAATTAGAAAAACTAGCGATTGTTGAAGGATCGCCATGGTGTATTTGCTTATTTGCATGCAAGTTACATCAAGGCCAGATTGGGGCCATATTGGAGCAACATTGGGGCCACATCGGGGCCGTGCACGTTTACACTGGAGTCTGATAAAGATCACATTTAGTGTAAAAAGTCAGCTAGAAAAAATAAGTTTTCCAAAAAATCAGATTTGGGCCACTTTGGCCTGCCATGTAAACATAGTCATAAAGACAGACAACCGTTTACACTTTCTCATTTAAATAAGATTGTAACAGGTGGACCCCAACTTAAACAAGTTGATAAACTTATTCGGGTGTTACCATTTAGTGGTCAATTGTACGGAATATGTACTGTACTGTGCAATCTACTAATAAAAGTATCAATCAATCAAAAAGGTTGGAATACCCAGAATCAGAAATGTCTTTCTGACATAGTGAAAAACTTATACATTTTTGGAGTAAATCTATTAAGACTCTGATTCTTCTATAATTGCATCAACTTTTAAAGAGAATGTCACATCTATATTAGGTTATAAATCAAACTGCACAGAGGGAATTGTTTCTGGGGTCCAAGAGGTCGAATCATCACATGACCATTCTAGGCCAGCATCAATGGTTAGTGGGATCCATTGCTTGTTGATTATTGGCTTCCAGTTCTCTCGGAATGTGTTTGCGTGTGAGTGTGTACTGTGTGTGTGTGTGTGTGTTGCAGGTTAAAGTATAAACAGACATTCCTTGAATCAGTTTTCATAGTTTATCTATTATCAGAAGCATGTATTGATTTATGAATTGATTTACAAGGACCCCCAATTTAAACAAGTTGAAAAACATATTCAGGTGTTACCATTTAGTGGTCAATTGTACGGAATATGTACTAAACTGTGCAATCTACTGATAAAAGATTCAATCAATCAATGAAGTGTATAAATCTATTCAACCCTTAAATGACATTTGGGACTTTTTAGTACTTTTGTTGTTGTTTTTTGGCCATAATTTTGCTTCTGTTACTCCATACAGAATCATTCTCAGTCAGTGAAAAATGTTTCATGCTAGATTTATTAATTATATTTCAAAACGTTGTCGTAGATCAATCAGATGCTGGGAATACATTTTACCCATATATCGCACACTCGGTACAAAAATGTCCTCATTGAGCCCCACTGTTAACCAAAATGTTAAATTGCATTTTTTTTTACTTTGGGGTTTCAAAGTAAACGTGACCAACTTTTTTTCCCCCAAAATTAAACACTGAAATCAAAAAAGGCCGGTTTATATTGTGTAACGACAGTGTGAATAAAATTAGTGTTTATAATGACAGTAAAAGGTGACATTTTTGTCACTAACACTATGTATATTAAGACCTGATATTGAGGGGGAAAACAGCCAACTAAAATTAATTACAGGGAAAATAGCTTAGAATAACTCATGTAACTTAAAACTCATGTGTCTTCACAAAATTAAAAAAGTCTTTTTTTTTTTTAAATAAATGGGTATCTAGAGGGTCAAAATAATCAATAATATAATAATTAAAATGTAATATATATATATATATATATATATATACATATATATATATATATATACATATATATATATATATATATATACATATATACAAACCCCGTTTCCATATGAGTTGGGAAAATTGTGTTAGATGTAAATATAAACAAAATACAATGATTTGCAAATCATTTTCATCCCATATTCAGTTGAATATGCTACAAATACAACATACAATATAATAATCATTAACATTAGAATTTAATGCCAGCAACACGTGACAAAGAAGTTGGGAAAGGTGGCAATAAATACTGATAAAGTTGAGGAATGCTCATCAAACACTTATATGGAACATCCCATAGGTGTGCAGGTTAATTGGGAACAGGTGGGTGCCATGATTGGGTATAAAAGCAGCTTCCATGAAATGCTAAGTAATTCACAAACAAGGATGGGGCGAAGGTCACCACTTTGTAAGCAAATTGTTGAACAGTTTTAGAAAAACATTTCTCAACGAGCTATTGCAAGGAATTTAGAGATTTTACCATCTACGGTCTGTAAAATCATCAAAAGGTTCAGAGAATCTGGAAAAATCACTGCACCTAAGCGATGATATTATGGACCGTTGATCCCTCAGGCGGTACTACATCAAAAACTGACATCAGTATGTAAAGGATATCACCACATGGGCTCAGGAACACTTCATAAAACCACTGTCAGTAACTACAGTTGGTCGCTACATCTGTAAGTGCAAGTTAAAACTCTACTATGCAAAGCCAAATCCATTTACCAACAACAGGAATTCTCAAAACAATATAATAATATTGACGTACAGAAAATCATTACTTTTTTATCCTTACCATCGCATATGATGTTTGAATTAAACAATGCTCCAAAAGTTAAAGTTGTTGTGCAATTAATGAAGAAATGTCATTTTAGGATAAATATTATGTTGTAACATGTGAGGTTAGACAGTTATCTTGAGAAATAATTATAAACCTAACAGTAACAACCAAATACTGTATGATCCTAAATCCATCTTTTGAAAGTTCAAGTAGGAGTAATGTTGGCTATCTGGCATTAGGTGTCTAGCTCCTCAAGCGACAACATTTGATAAATGAAACTTAGCACGGGGACAATATGCAAATTCCACACACAGAGATCCGATCCTGGTTAAAACCCATAGAACCATCTGGCTGGCTGTGAGGCAGACATGCTAAGCAATATGGAAAATGCAAATATGGTTTGGTATTAGTAGTCAAATGTAGTTGTGTTTTCCACTGGCGCATGCTAGTGTTCTTGAGCAAGGTGATGGTTTCCAGTTTACTCATACTTTGACTGCTGCAACTGACTTCTTTAGTCACGGCTATTCTAGAATCCTCCAGAACACAAAGCTTGCAAATAAAACCAAATTCAATTCAATCTACCATGCGAGTGCGATGGCGTTTAAGTTCACTAGTTTTGTTTCATTTTCAAATTCCAATTATTGAAAATAAAAGATGGGTTTCAAGTTGTGCTATAACAGACTTGTGAATTATATTCGTTGTATACTTGGTTCTGCGAGGGAGTGCTTAACTCAAAACACTTGTACCTTAAACCGTCTCCAATTCAATTGAATTGAAATCAATTAAATTGGTGTTTGGCCTGCCAAAACCAAACAATTTTAACATGTAAAATGCCTTAAAAAAAAAAAGAAAAAACAGACTTTTAGTTCTATGAAGTACTTTAATAACAATATACCTTGGGGAGCAGACTTCTACTGTATCTCCTTCCAGTCAAACACACCATCCGCAGCTTGTACATATTTTCATTGATAAATGTTCGCTAGTTAGCTATTATTTTAACGTCCTTAGATGGAGTTAGACTCATTCTGCTTCAGTATGGTGTAAACTAGCAGTGCTACCTATGCTCGAATCACTTCAAAATGTTAGCTACAAGCTTTTTCTTGTTTTTGATGATTTCTTTTTTCAATTCAATGAAAATAATCCGCTTCTTTTCCTCAGCACTGTCCTTCATACCCACTTTCTTCATCCCAATGGTTAGAAAACAAAGTTATGTCGATCTCTATAATTATGAGCCAATGCTAGCGTGTAAAACAGATCTTCCCTGCGGCATTCGCTCGGCCAACTAATGGATGCCTGTAATTCAAATTTTCGACAACTTAAAGCATAATAATTAGCTGAGAAACAGCTCTTTTCTCAAAACAATCTTAAATTGTGACACTCTTAAGCTGAGGTACCTATGGATCCCATTTCTGCAACTGAATAGAAATACATCTACTTTGTATACATTATGGTAAGTCATAATTATGACATAAAAAGCCATAACTATTGGGTAAGAAAGCCGAAATTATGGGATAAAAAGTCATAATTATGAGGTAAATAAACCTAAATTATGAGATAAAAAAAGTCTAAGTCATGAGATCCATTCATCCATCCATTTTGTTCCGCTTGTTCCCTTTGGGGTCGCGGGCGGCGCTGGTGCCTATCTCAGTTACAATTGGGCGGAAGGCGGCGTATACCCTGGACAAGTCGCCACCTCATAACAGAAAATTATGAGATTAAAAAAGTCAAAATTATGAGATAAAAAGTCGCAATTATAAGAGAAAAGTCAGAATTATGTAATGAAAAGTCGACATTATAAGATAAAAAGTTGTAATTATGAAATAAAAAGTCAAAATTATGAGATTAAAAAGGCATAATTATGAGGTTAAATGATCTAAATTATGAGATTTTAAAAAAGTAAAAATTATGAGATAAAAAGTCGCAATGATGAGAGAAAAGTCAGCATTATGTAATGAAAAGTCAACATTATAAGATAAAAAGTTCCATCCATCCATCCATTTCTACCGCTTGTTCCCTTTTGTGGTCGCGGGGGGCGCTGGCGCCTATCTCAGCTACAATCGGGCTGAAGGATGCGTATGCCCTGGACAAGTCGCCACCTCATTGCAGGGCCAACACAGATAGACAGACAACATTCACACTCACATTCACACACTAGTTGTAATTATGAAATAAAACGTCTAAATTATGAGATAAAAAGTCATAATTATGAGGTAAAAAAATCTAAATTATGAGATAAAATATTGTAATTATGGAATAAAAAGTTTAAATTGCGAGATAAAAAGTCATAATTATGAGATAAAAAGTCAAAATTATGCGACAATAAGTCAAAACTATGAAAACATGTCCTAATTATAATATAAGTTTTAAGTATGAGATAGGACAAGATCACGGGTACAAGCGGCCGAAATGGGTTTCCTCCGCCGAGTGGTGGGACTCTCCCTTAGAGATAGGGTGAGAAGCTCTTCCATCCGGGGGAAGCTCAAAGTAAAGCTGCTGCTCCTCCACATGGAGAGGAGCCAGATGAGGTGGTTCGGGCATCTGGTCAGGATGCCACCCGAACGCCTCCCTAGGGAAGTGTTTAGGCCACAGGGAAGACCCAAGACATGTTGGGAAGACTATGTTTCCCGGCTGGCCTGGGAACGCCTCGGGATCCCCCGGGAAGAGCTATACGAAGTGGCTGGGGAGAGGGAAGTCTGGGCTACCCTGCTTAGGCTGCTGCCCCCGTGGCCCGACCTCGGATAAGCGGAAGAAGATGGATGGGTGGATGGATGGATGGAATCAAAATTTTAATTACCTTTGATGAGGTGGCGACTTGTCCAGGGTGTACCACGCCATCCGCCCGATTGTAGCTGAGATAGGCACCAGCGCCCCCCGCGACCCCAAAGGGGAATAAGCGGTAGAAAAATGGATGGATAGAAGTTTAAATTACGAGACAAAAAGTCAAAATTATGAGATAGAAAGTTAAAATTATGCGACAATAAGTCGAAAATTATGAAAACAAGTCCTAATTATAATATAAGTATGAAGTATGAGATACAATTTCAAAATTAAGCGATAATAAATCGGAATGATGAGATAAAGAGTTGAAATTATGAGATAGAAAGTCATAAAAGGTCAAAATTGTGAGTTCAAAGTCAAAATGATTAGACAAAATGTCAAAATTATGATAATGAAAAGTCATAATTATGCGCTGTATAGTTGTTACAAATGTATTAAATTTTTTGCTTTAATGACATGCACCTGGGGATAGGTTGATTGGCAACACTAAAATTGCCCTTAGTGTGTGAATGTGAGTGTGAACGTTGTCTGTCTATCTGTGTTGGCCCTGCGATGAGGTGGCGACTTGTCCAGGGTGTACCCCGCCTTCCGCCCGATTGTAGCTGAGATAGGCGCCAGCGCCCCCCGCGACCCCAAAAGGGAATAAGCGGTAGAACATGGATGGATGGATGGGCTTTTAACTGGTGCTGTTTGTGTTGACCTACAAAAAGCGAGCTATGCAAATAAACTAAGATGTCTATATTTAGAATCACAACCAACATTTGCATTGTCAAAACACTTTTAAACTATAACATTTTGTTTTCTTTCCATTGGACTCCACTTCTTGGTTTTGGTGTTTTAATTTATTTAGTGTGTGTAGTATCTCTATCCTAATATCTACTCCTGCCAAAGAACGTTATAAAGAAACAAACGCTACGGGATACAAAGCAAACTGTTTTTATAAAATAAAACACAAGAAGGAAGATTGGTCGATTCGTACTTTTACTCGGAAAATCTTTACCGGAATTGTCCATGTTGTCTTTGCCCGCAGCTCCTAACTTTCCAGTGTGGATTTACATATACAGATTTCCGTGGAAGTGTGGAGTGTGGCGAGCATTTCAGTAACCGACAAGACGGACGCAAACAACTTGACGGAACTTTCCTGTCGTCCTTGTTGTTTTTACCCGGACAAAACCTCCGACTCGATAACGTTTTTTGCAACTCTCGTCGCCTCCCAACTCTCCGTCTTACTTTTTTTTTTTTCTCCGCCGTAAGTCAGGCAGGCGAGGGAGCTTTTCGGACAAGTCGGGAAGCAGTTGACGCCGGTTAGAAGGGCTGTGGCCATGGCCGGAGGTGGCGGCGGCGGCGGCGTCGGGCTTTCTCCACTCGGGCCCGCACCGCCGATGTGGTATCACCGGGACCTGAGTCGAGCTGCGGCCGAGGAGCTGCTGGCCCGCGCCGGGAGAGATGGCAGCTTCCTGGTACGGGACAGCGAGAGTGTCAACGGGGCTTACGCTTTGTGTGTGCTGTAAGTAACTTTATCATGAAAAAAAACAACACTTTTTTTAGTCAGTCATCTTTACTGCTTTTGCCCCTGCTTGCATGTTTAGTTAGCGTGATGCCTTCAGGGACTCTTCAACTTTTCTACAGAAACGGCAATCTTGGTGGTGTGTTTGTGGTCAGATTGCAGCAATGGTTGTTGCTTTAACTTTCTGTTGAAACGCATGTAAGGGATGCATACTGTGTGTCAAACTCCGGCATGGCACTCTTTTAAAAAAATCTCATGTTAGATGTGGTCGCCTGCAGCGCCCTTCTTTTTTTTTTTTACAGAGCACTCAACCCAGGGGTGTCCAAACTTTTGCACACAGAAAAATTAAAGCATGCGGGGGGCCGTTTTGATATTTGTAATTTTTTCAAACCCTAACAAAATATATGGATTTTTTATTTACTTTTTTACCTTGAGGGCTCCCAGGGACCATGAAGGCGCTAAGTCAGGGATGTCAAACATGCGGCCCGTGGGCCGAATCAGGCCCTCCAACAGGCTCTACCATGAATTGATTAACGTGGACCCCGACTTAAACAAGTTGAAAAACGTATTCGGGTGTTACCATATAGTGGTCAATTGTACAGAATATGTACTGAACTGTGCAGTCTACTTATAAAAGTATCAATCAATCAATCGGGCCCGCCAACAGGCTCTACCATGAATTGATTAACGTGGACCCCGACTTAAACCAGTTGAAAAACTTATTCGGGTGTTACCATTTAGTGGTCAATTGTACGGAATATGTACTGAACTGTGCAATCTACTTATAAATGTATCAATCAATCAATCCGGCCCGCGAGATGAGTATGCTGAGTGTAAAATTGAGGTGCATTTTTAAACTAAAGAAACTGCTGTTCTAAATTTTTCCACTGGGTGTCGTAATACCATTTCTAGTTTGCAAAGAAAATGGGTTATACAAGCGAATTTACAGAAACTCCATCCATTTTCTACCGCTTATTCGCTGGCGCCTATCTCAGCTACAATCGGGCGGAAGGCAGGGTACACCCTGGACAAGTCGCCATCTCATCGCAGGGCCAACACAGATAGACAGACAACATTCACACTCACATTCACGCACTAGGGCCAATTTAGTGTTGCCAATCAACCTATCCCCAGGTGCATGTCTTTGGAGGTGGGAGGAAGCCGGAGTACCCGGAGGGAACCCACGCATTCACGGGGAGAACATGCAAACTCCACACACAAAGATCCCGAGCCTGGATTTGAACCCAGGACTACAGGAACTTCGTATTGTGAGGCAGACGCACTAACCCCTCTGCCACCGTGAAGCCATTTACAGAAACTTTACAGTGGTAATCAGAAATTAGGTAGTGTATACATAGAAGCGTTTTTATTCATGCTTTATTTTCCATCCATCCATCCATCCATTTTCTAACGCTTGTCCGGGATGCTGGAGCTTATGTCAGCTGCATTCGGGTGGCAGGCGCTGTACACCCTGGACAAGTCGCCATCTCATCGCAGGGCCAACACAGATAGATAGACATTATTAATATAAAGTAGTGTAAAGTTCTTACTTATATCTGTCAGTAAACTCACCACGAAAGCACTAAAACATACCGGTGTAGTGAGTTTAGATTAATCACCCTCGGAACTTTACTTATTAGAGAGTTCCGGTCGGCCGGTTTTCCACGGGACACATTTCCGGTGTTGTTATTGCACTAGGGAGCCACGGATGAGACGCACCAGTGCAATACCAAATTTTTGTTCAATCCTCAATGGGCTTTGACTTAAAGTTGGACTTAAGTTTAATTGCTTTGTAGACACACTGAGATCAGGTCTAAGGTCATTGTGTTCTTCAGGGTGTTTTTAAAACCGCACCATTATTTTCTTCAGAGTTTTCTGAAACCTGAAGTGTTTTGTCAAGAGGATTATTTGTGGTATTTAAATTTTTAGAATGTGATTGATCTATTTTGGGCCAAAGTAAAACAAAGAAAACAACTTCAAGTTGTCATAGTTGTATTTTTAAGTTATTATGCCATAATTTTTCCCGTCCGGCCCGCGTGGGAGTACATTTTTCTCCACGCGGCCCCTCAGCTAACATGAGTTTGACACCCCTGCTCTAAGTCATTAAAATGTTAAAAACAAGTCAAATTATTATCTTTTTTTATTTCACACTTACAGTAAATCTCTACAATATATCAACTTCAGGTTGATATAAAGTTAAATAAAAAATAAAAAAGTTGTATGCCTTTTCTGTCAAAGACAATTTTGTTTTTGATCTGAGTCGTTGTGGCTTGTGCAGCCCTTTGAGACACTAGTTATTTTGGGCTGTATAAATAAACATTGATTGATTGACTTTTATAATAAAACTGAAATATGCAGTATTTCCCCCACTGCCCAAAGCATTCAGAAAGCAAGTAGAGCCTTGAAAAGATCAATAATGCAGGACACCACTTATTTTAATTTATTATTATTTTTGAGGTATTACAGTGAAAAGATAAATACAATCCCATTAAATATATTTGGGATCCAAAAGGTGCCCCACTCATTAAGTGATACATATTTTATTTTTTATTTTTTTTACTTTCAACACTTAAGTGACGAGTTCAACTTCAGATATATCTGTCGACTTTACGTTTGAACTATAATTTTGCCTGTTCTATGCTCTTTTGTCAAAGAAAACGTTGATGTATTTGTATGGCAAACACAATATATGCAATATTTTCCACATAAAACATTTTAAAGTGAAATATTTTTAATAATTGGAGCTTTGAATTGGTGAATAATTCATTATAACATTGTTTTTTATGTTTTTTTTTGAGCAACGGCAAAAAAAGAAAAAGAAAAATAGACAAAAGAAAAAAAAACTGCCTGCATGGCAGCTTTGTGTCAAGATTGCAACTTTTTGTCGATATATTTCACTTGAGTCCACGTTTTTAAATGTTTTTTATTTATTTTTTTGCAATAGCATTTCCAGAATGTGTGGTGGGCCGGTAAACAATTAGCTGCGGGCCGCACTTTGGACACCCCTGACTTAACCCAACTGTGGGTGCTGAGCACTGGCATTAAACTCACTAGCAGAAAACAGAAAACAAACACATGTTTTAATTTAAAGCTGTCTGATACACTTTGAGGCCTCATCACCCCTAATAAGAGTCCCCACTCCAAAACACTTTACCACCAATCCCTGTTTTCTGGCAATTCCAACATCTCCTCTCTCCTGCACAAGCAAACGCTCACATTTGCTAAAACAAACATTACTAATGGTGTGTGGTGGTGTTTGACAATGAATCTGACACATCAAATGAAGTTTGGAAAAGCAGGCTCCTGACAGGAAATAAAAAGGCCTGTTCCACGTGACTTGGCTGTGACGTTGACCCCGACTTACATCCCCTCATAGGATAGTTTACCCCATGCTGAGTTCATGCGTGTGTATAGATGCACCTCGACTCGGACATGCACTATCCACTCTATTAACACTCAAACTACCATATTTTCCAGACAATATGGCGCACCGGATTATAAGATGCTGATGAATATTTTTTATCTTTTTTCATATATAAGGCGCTCTTGCTGGGCGATATGGAAAAAAATGTGTATCACGATATGGATCATTTTATGGGCAGCACGGTTGACCAGGGGTTAGTGCATGTGCCTCGCAATACGAAGGTCCTGAGTAGTCCTGGGTTCAATCCCGGGCTTGGGATCTTTCTGTGTGGAGTTTGCATGTTCTCCCCGTGAATGCATTGGTTCCCTCCGGGTACTCCGGCTTCCTCCCACTTCTAAGAACATGCACCTGGACATAGGTTGATTGGCAACACTATATTGGCCCTGGTGTGTGAATGTGAGTGTGAATGTTGTCTGTATTTGTGTTGGCCCTGTGATGAGGTGACGACTTGTCCAGGGTGTATCCCGTCTTCCGCCCGAATGCAGCTGAGATTGGCTCCAGCACCCCCCGCCACCCCAAAATGGACAAGCGGTAGAAAATGGATGGATGGATGAATCATTTTATATCACGTTATAGCTATGGTATGCTTTCAGTTATATGAAAAATTGAACAACATACATGACCACTTACCTTTTTTCTCACTTTATTTGCAAGTGAAATAAACAAATACATTTCGTATAGCAAAATACAATAGCAACAAAACACATTTTTCAGGGTTCACCGTAGAGCTGGCCAATATATCGATATACTCAATACATCGCAGGTTTGTCTCTGCGCGATATTGAAAATGACTATATTGTGATATTCGAGCATACGTTCTCACGCAGTTGCTTTTAGCTGCTGGCATTCCATTGCAGGCTCTTCTCACTCTTTCTTGCCTCTCCTTCTCACAGAGACTTAAAACAAGCGCACCTTCTTACAGACGTCACACACTGTTGCATCATACGCTCTCGCATGAGAAGTAGCAGCATGGTTAACATTAGCTGTGATTCTAGCGTAGTGGTGCGGGTGATAATACGAGAGAGAGAAGGTGCCAAACTGGTAACAAATGGAGGAAGAATTAATTCCTAAAAAAAACAGCACGTGGCCCATCGTCTGGTGGTGGTTTGACTTTATGAGGGAATATGTCGAACAAGTATGCGGCTGTCACGGCAAATTTCTTCTCCCTACAAACCCCCCCCCATTTACTTCCGGAGTCATGATTAATACAGACGTTTTGTTAACGCTATATTATAAAAATATAACGCTATATCATTAAAATACAGAAGTTTTGTTAACGCTATATTATTAAAAAAAATAAAAAAACAATTTACAAACACAAGCTCAGGATTTTTCTGTATGGAGTTTGCATGTCCTCCCCGTGAATGCGTGGGTTCCCTCCGGGTACTCCGGCTTCCTCCCACTTCCAAAGACATGCACCTGGGGATAGGTTGATTGGCAACACTAAATGGGCCCTAGTGTGTGAATGTGAGTGTGAATGTTGTCTGTCTATCTGTGTTGGACCTGCGATGAGGTGGCGACTTGTCCAGGGTGTACCCCGCCTTCCGCCCGATTGTAGCTGAGATAGGCGCCAGCGACCCCAAAAGGGAATAAGCGGTAGAAAATGGATGGATGGATGGAAGCTATGGGATGACATAAGAGGAAACGTGACCCCGGAAGTAAATGGGTCATCCCATAGCTTGTGTTTGTAAATTGTTTTTTAATTTTTTTTATAATACAGCGTTAACAAAACGTCTGTATTTTTATAATATAGCGTTATATTTTTATAATATAGCGTTAAAAAAATTTCTGTATTAATCATGACCCCGGAAGTAAATGGGGGGGAAGGTTTTTGTAGGGGGGAAGAAATTTGGCGTGACACGGCCAAAGCGTTGTTACAAAAAGTAGCACCTACTGGGACGGCGTTGCGCAGTGGGATAGAGTGGCCTTGCGCAACCCGAGGGTCCCTTGTTCAAATCCCACCTAGTACCAACCTCGTCACGTCCGTTGTGTCTTGAGCAAGACACTTCACCCTTGCTCCTGATGGGTGCTGGTTGGCGCCTTGCATGGCAGCTCCCTCCATCAGTGTGTGAATGTGTGTGTGAATGGGGAAATGTGGAAGTAGTGTCAAAGCGCTTTGAGTACCTTGAAGGTAGAAAAGCGCTATACAAGTACAACCCATTTATCATTTATTTATTTACTGCTAATTTGTAGCATCATTTGAAAAGTCCCCCGTTACAACGCTTTATGTACATATTTATATACATATTTATATAATATTTACATATTTATATAATATGTAACTACAAACTCCCTTCATAGACAGAGTCCCATTGCTTTTATGAGCGGTCGAGCGAGTCAAAAGCCGGAAAAAAAATATAATTTTTTTTAAATTTTATTATTTATTTTTTTGTGGCGGCCGTAATTCTTTCGTGGCGGGCTGCCACAAATAAATGAATGTGTGGGAAACCCTGCTTGAGTCATTTTGCCATCATAGTGCAGTCTACACATATTTCTTATCCATCCATTTCTACCGCTTATTGTCTTTTGGGCTCGTGGGGGGCGCTGGTGCCTATCTCAGTTACAATCGAGCGCAAGGCAGGGTACACCCTGGACAAGACGCCACCTCATCGCAGGGCCAACGTATCTCTTATGTTTGACTCTTATGTTTCTACTGGTCACACTTATCATTACACCATGTACCAAATAAATTTGCTTAGAGGTCGGTGAGCAAAACTAGAATTATTCCGTACATTAGCCGCACCGGGTTGTAAGGCGCACTGTCGAGTTTTGAGGGGAAAAAAGGATTTTAACTGCGCCTTATAATCCGGAAAATACGGTACTTGTCTCGTGTATGTGGTTGGGATGTTATATTAAAAACGTTAATGATAACCGCTCTAACTGGTGACTGTCTCATTTCTTGGAGAAGCCAGCTAGCACGCTAATCGCAGGCTTAGCTTAAATTCCAACATGAATACAAGACACACTGAGGTCTTTCCTCACGATGAAATTTCATACCTCAATTTTTAAACTTGTTACAAAATTGCTGTCTCAGCAACTAAAGCGGGGGTAAACACATTAAGATTTTCCAAATCTTAAGCGATTTTTCTCTCTCTTTCAGACCCCACCCATAAAGACAAAAAAAAAATCAGGCATTGAGCAGTTTGACCTTTATGCAGGTATGTGTGGTGTGTTACGATAATATCAACACCACACACACATACAGATTCTGTCCCTCCTTGGAGCCTAACTCTAGTCCTTCAGACACGAAATCACAAATGTGATCTAAAAATGTGGGTGTATTGATCTAAATATAGATATTGTCGATACCAAGGTGGGTATTGGTATCAGATTAATACTAGCGTGTTGGGATTTCTTACTTTTGTTGTAGTTTCTCTTTTATAGGTACATTATTTGCAGAACATAATTTCTTGAGGGGCAACACTGTGGAGCAGTGGTTAGTGCTTATACCTCACAGCGAGAAGGTCCAAGGTTCGATTTCCGGGCTCTGGGTCTTTCTGTTTTTGTATGTTCTCCCCGGGTACTCCGGCTTCCTACCACCTCCAAAGACATGCACCTGGGGACAGGTTCATTGGCAACACTAAATTGTCCCTACTGTGTGAATGTTAGTGTGAATGTTGTCTATCTCTGTTGGCCTGCAGTGAGGTGGAGACTTTTTGCTCCTACCCCACTACCCCTCCCTGCGACCCCAAGAGGGTAACAAGCGGCAGAAAATTGATGGATGGATGGATTTTCTAGAGGCAAATTCACAAAAATATTAAATAATCTTGACCTTTCAAGTCAAAAGTATCTGTATCAGTTTTGGCAAAATTAGCCCTGTATTTGCAGTACTTGGTATCTAAATGTACTCGTGTTCAGAGTCTTTACTCTTGTCCCTCTATGTCTCAGATGAAAAGCGAGCGACAGCCAGCATGACGTCACACTTCACGCTTCTGCTCCAGTTGGACTTTCTCTCCTTAAAAGCCGCCACCGTCCTCTCAAGTCAAAAGTATCGGTATCAGTTTTGGCAGAAGTAGCCTTGTATTTGCAGTACTTGGTATCTGAATGTACGGTCTTCAGAGACTCGTCAAAAGTATCAGTATCAGTTTTGGCAAAATTATCCCTGTATTTACAGTACTTAGTATCTGAATGTACTCGTGTTCAGAGACTCTACTCTTGTCCCTCAATGTTTCAGATAAAAAGCAAGCGACAGCCAGCGTGACGTCACACTTGCTTCGCGCTTCTGCTCCAGTTGGACTTTCTCTCCCTAAAAGCCGCCACCGTCCTCTTAATATTTACACATTTTGTAGATCACTCTCCTCGGGTATATCTGCGATATATTAACGTTACGTCAATGTCGCAAACATGCTGACTATGCTCCAGACAACAGCATGTGTCTTGTTTATGTTGTCACAACAACGGGTTTCTGCAGCGCTTTATTCAGGGATCAAAGTGCATCACTAGTCAATAGTGCACAAATAATAGGCTATCTATATATATATGTGTATATATCTATATATATATATATATATGTATATATGTTTGTATATATATATGTATGTATGTATATATATATATATATATATATATATATGTATATAATATGTATGTGTATATATATATATATATATACGTACATATGTACGTACGTATGTATGTGTGTATATATATATATATATATATATATATATATATATATATATATATATATATACGTACGTATGTATGTGTATATATATATATGTATATATATATATATATATATATATATATATATATGTATATGTGGATATAGGTGGTAATGTTTTTGTTCGTGTGGTTTTGATTTTATATGATTTTTTTCCCCCCATGATTGCAAACACAGTGTCTGTGCCTAAAGGCCGATTGGTGGAGAATGAGGAAGGGTTGTTGGGTGTCTGGGGAGGCACAAGGTTTAAAGTGTTTTCATGGGAGGTAAAACCTGTTGGAATTGGGTTGGCTGCTAGCATAAGATTGACAATAAAAGTAAAAAATCGAGTCAGACTTTTGACTTCTTCTGGAGGCTACAATACATATTACTTTGATTTGTTTTTACGTAAAAAGTGAAGTGAATTATACTTATTTTGTGCTGTTTTCTCTAGAGACTCAAAATGCTTTACATAGTGAAACCCATTATCTACATCTTTTTTTAAGCTACAAAGCCGCCCCCTTTATATCCTTTCAAGGTGTCGCGGCTCTGATTTTGCTCTGGCGGTGAAACCCTGCAATAACTAATATGAATTTTTTAAATAATCCCACATCCCTATTTGAGGTGTTCTGGAAATTATCACAAAAAAATCCAAAAATAATCATAATTAATATCATAAAACATAATCAACAAAACGATCATAATTCTAATTAAAATCGAGTACCAACCTCTTAAGGCTGTGTACGGTTAAAACGGACTAGCTAATGGGGTTCGGTTGGTCAAGTGTGACCACAGTCCAGGACACAAAGAACCAGGCCGAACACGTCTGCTATTGGAGTCTAGTCTTGAGTTAGGCAAGTGTGAACGCCGGCCTTGCTAATAGACTAAAATATTGGATATGATGCAACATCCAACAAAAAAAAAAAACACGTAAGTACAGTACAAATTGGGGATCGGCAATATGGCGTAAAAAACAAACTGCAGTAACGATGTATATCAGGTTATATTCTTCAGCATATCAATTATAATAGAACAATTTCAAAACAGGTTAGAGATTACAAAGGATCTTCTTTTGAATGCTGATGTATGTAGTAACATATTGCATCATACACTGTTATTGGACGTCTACACTCAGTGCAGTTGTTGTAATATTCTCTCTCTAGACTTATTATTCCATCTAATATACTACCTAATTTACTCTCCGCTGTAACGTGGTTCTAACTAGACTCCTGTTAAAGTGTACCAAGCATGCATTCTTCTGTTTTGTCGTTACTTTAAATTCAAGCTAGTTTAGCGGTTACTGTGGTTTCTTTTTTTGCCCCGCGTTCTCATGCTCGGTGTGTCCCATTTAGAGGGGAGTATAAGTGACTTAGATGCAGCTCCACATTGTGCATGGACATTAGGGGTGGGAATCTTTGGGCATTACACGATTTAATTTGATTCCGTTTGTTGTGGTGATGATTTGGTTCAGAATCGTTTGTCCATTGAACACGATTTTGGTAATATATTATTTGGTATATAAATTGTATTAACACCTATTGCGATCGTATGACCAGGAAGAGGTTTTTTTGTTTTGAGTGCATAAGGTTGTCGGAAAATTTACACAACACATACACCGCACAGTCGAGCCACGACTTTATGTATATTGTTAACTGAGAGCATTAAAAATCAGAAATACAAGTTCACTAATGTGACTATCAAGTATCTTACCAACACGTCTTCCTTTGAGGAAGCGGTGCCTGGCGAATCTGTGGTGGACTCTCCTATTTCTGGGGCTGAGGTTGCTGAAGTAGTTAAAAAGCTCCTCGGCGGCAAGGCCCCGGGGGTAGATGAGATCCGCCCGGAGTTCCTTAAGGCTCTGGAGGCTGTGGGGCTGTCTTGGTTGACAAGACTCTGCAGCATCGCGTGGACATCGGGGGCGGTACCTCTGGATTGGCAGACCGGGGTGGGGGTCCCTCTCTTTAAGAAGGGGGACCGGAGGGTGTGTTCCAACTATCGTGGGATCACACTCCTCAGCCTTCCCGGTAAGGTTTATTCAGGTGTACTGGAGAGGAGGCTTCGCCGGATAGTCGAACCTCGGATTCAGGAGGAACAGTGTGGTTTTCGTCCTGGTCGTGGAACTGTGGACCACCTCTATACTCTCGGCAGGGTTCTTGAGGGTGCATGGGAGTTTGCCCAACCAGTCTACATGTGCTTTGTGGACTTGGAGAAGGCATTCGACCGTGTCCCTCGGGAAGTCCTGTGGGGAGTGCTCAGAGAGTATGGGGAGGCAGTATTGTGGCAGTCCGCTCCCTGTATGATCAGTGTCAGAGCTTGGTCCGCATTGCTGGCAGTAAGTCGGACACGTTTCCAGTGAGGGTTGGACTCCGCCAAGGCTGTCCTTTGTCACCGATTCTGTTCATAACTTTTATGGACAGAATTTCTAGGCGCAGCCAAGGCGTTGAGGGGATCCGGTTTGGTGGCCACGGGATTAGGTCTCTGCTTTTTGCAGATGATGTAGTCCTGATGGCTTCATCTGGCCGGGATCTTCAGCTCTCACCGGATCGGTTCGCAGCCGAGTGTGAAGCGACTGGAATGAGAATCAGCACCTCCAAGTCCGACTCCATGGTTCTCGCCCGGAAAAGGGTGGAGTGCCATCTCCGGGTTGGGGAGGAGACCCTGCCCCAAGTGGAGGAGTTCAAGTACCTAGGAGTCTTGTTCACGAGTGGGGGAAGAGTGGATCGTGAGATTGACAGGCGGATCGGTGCGGCGTCTTCAGTAATGCGGACGTTGTATCAATCCGTTGTGGTGAAGAAGGAGCTGAGCCGGAAGGCAAAGCTCTCAATTTACCGGTCGATCTACGTTCCCATCCTCACCTATGGTCATGAGCTTTGGGTCATGACCGAAAGGATAAGATCACGGGTACAAGCGGCCGAAATGAGTTTCCTCCGCCGGGTGGCAGGGCTCTCCCTTAGAGATAGGGTGAGAAGCTCTGCCATCCGGGAGGAGCTCAACGTAAAGCCGCTGCTCCTCCACATCGAGAGGAGCCAGATGAGGTGGTTCGGGCATCTGGTCAGGATGCCACCCGAACGCCTCCCTAGGGATGTGTTTAGGGCACGTCCAGCTGGTAGGAGGCCACGGGGAAGACCCAGGACGCGTTGGGAAGACTATGTCTCCCGGCTGGCCTGGGAACACCTCGGGATCCCCCGGGAAGAGCTAGACGAACTGGCTGGAGATAGGGAAGTCTGGGCTTCCCTGCTTAGGCTGCTGCCCCCGCGACCCGGCCTCGGATAAGCGGAAGATGATGGATGGATGGATGGTTTAGACTAGAGTTACAAACCCTGTGATTTTTTTTTAACACAAATATTACAGTAGAACTATTAAAAGTGAACACAATACAATTATTTCTACTCTTCAAAACGGCATTCCCATAGAACACAATCGAAATGGGGAAACAAACCCATTAAACTTTCAAATGAATTGAATACAAATAACTACTCACTCTTTGAAGTTGTCATGTGACGAGTTGGAGCTTTTTAAAATGGATGTTTGCAACCTTTACGCGACTGCCTTCTGGGTGTTAACTTTCCAAAGTGTTGTAAGCATTATATCCCCGCTACTTCTGGCTGTTGGCATGCAATAAAGTAAAAAAAGGCCTGTATTTGACAGATACACATTAGATTTGTGTGTGATTAGGCAAAGATAGCGATTTAAATAGCAAATGTTGGCTATAATTGAATGGAGTCTTTCGCAACAACAATGAAGGCTCGACGAATTTCTCCGACCGCTGAGTTATTTTTTATTAAATATAATTATTACATTAATTGTAAAAAATATAGACATATATGTTTATATGTATATGTTCTGTTAATTTAAAAAGTTGCAAACAGCCCATTTTAATGTACTTAAAAAGGGGGCTTACCGTCATAGAAGTGGGAAAATAATACAACCACTCTGGATACAAATACTTAAAGACAATAAATAAGCTATTTTTTTGTGATTTATAACAGCTTTTTAGTCTTAGTAATGCGCAGGCAGGAAAAAGACACAGGTGCCCACTTAAATGACCGCACTACCGCTACATCACAATAACTTCTATTTCCAGTTATGTGGTCATCATCTTCATGTTTTTTCTCCATGCCACCACCCTTCTGTGGTGGCATTGATTAAAACTAAGATACAATGTTAATTTACTTCGAAAAAAAAAAAAAAAGAATACCATGGTGATCCACACTTACTAATGTACTTCCTTCCTGAGGGCTTTGCATCATTTATGTGTTTAAGAAGTGTTCCCCCTCTGCTATTGTGGTAACTGCAGTAACAAGTAAATGAGAAAAAAAAAAAAAGAAGTTAAAACTGTTACATTTTGCGATTTGAAACTGTTTATCTTCAGTGTAAGATTGGGAAATATAGCTCTTTTGACAGTAAAGGTTGCCAACCCCAGACTGAGAAGGATACTTTTCAATTCAAAGACTATAAAGCAATACAGTAGGAGCAAATTCAGAATTGCAATAACGTCAAATTAAATATAGGTTAACCTGATACTTTTTGTTGTATTCACTTTTGATTATATAAAAAGAGAAATAATATTAACAATTTTCATGAATTAAAGTTTAAAAAAGTGCTGGTTGAAGCCGCTTTTTTAAATAAAAAAAATGTGGTGAACTCCTATTTTAAATAGGGATTAATTGCACCAAACACTAATTATATCCATCTAATAAAAGCCAAATATAAATAGATAAACGAGAAAAATATCCCACACTTCTCTTCTGTAAAGAAAATCTGTACAGCAGATATGGGCATCTACATCAACAATATGATGTGCCTAAGTGGCTGGACAGGACATGTTAAAATAAATAAATAAATAAATAAAAAATAAATAAATAAATTTAAAAAAAATAATATATATATATATATATATATATATATATGCGATTAATTTAAGTAACTCTTTTTGTGTGTATTAGTACACCATAATCACGAGTTGGTATGTACCTCGTACCTAGGTTTTAAAGCCACGGTTTGATTTTCGATACAGTACAGGAGCAAAATTAAAGCATTAAAACTGCTTAGCTTTATGTAAACAGCTTTAATGATCTTTAAAAAACTGCTGCCAGGTAACTCTCCAGTGACTATACAGTACAAATATAATGTTAAAGAAAATAATTGAAAAACGTGTTAATCGCATAGAAGATTAAAAAAACAATCCAATGTAGGTCAAAATATAGGCATCTTAGGTTTGATGGCGTTGGCAATTGTAATGTAATATCTAACAATATATCTCCATCCATCCATCCATTTCCTACCGCTTATCCCTTTCTGGGTCACGGTGGGGTGTGCTGGAACTTATCTCAGCTACAATCGGGCGGAAGGCGGTGTACACCCTCGGCAAGTCGCCACCTACTGGGGATAGGATGATTGGCAACAATTCATCTCATTATTGATTTTTAATATATTTTTTTATTTTTAGAATATACAGAGGGACAATAAATATGGCACCAGGGCTGCATATTAGACATCCCTGTTTGAACATTCTAAATTATTTTATTTTCAAATATAACGTCCTCTCTTGTCTGAAGTGCAGCATCAATAGTTCTAGCATGAAGAAATGTTTTCGTTCCCCGGTGAGTGTGCCGCCAGGATTGGACTGGTAGCTGTTCACAGTGGTCTATCACCAGAGGGTCTCCAGGCTGTGACTTCTTCTTGGCACTACTGTTCGTAATAGCTAGTCCGCGTTCTATTATTTTTCCCAGAAGCCACGGGAAATACTTCCTGTCTCTCATTTTTAAAGTGACTGAGTGAGAAATCTGTCAGTCCGAGGTTGTTCGGTACCAAAAATATCAGGCTACCAATATGTTTACGGTCGTCCGATTAACTTGTTATTTGTTTGAAGGAAACCTCTCTGCTTGTCTGTACACATTATTTGGTAATTGATGGAATGTTACAATTGTGTTTTCAGCAGGAGATGACTTTTAGGCTTATTTTTAAACAAACAAACTGGTAAAAGCGAAGGGTTCAGCCGGCGATTTATTATCATCGCTATTTTTTTGGGCCACACATTAAGTGTTTCCTCTGAACGGGCTGCAAATGTGGCTTAAGAATCTCTAGCTCATTGCTTCACTTCCTCATGTGCCATGCTTTATTTTGTTGTCATTTTTGCCAATGCTACCAAAGTGGTGACATCATATCTTGATTAAGCATA
This sequence comes from Nerophis ophidion, assembly GCF_033978795.1. Classification (NCBI taxonomy): domain Eukaryota; kingdom Metazoa; phylum Chordata; class Actinopteri; order Syngnathiformes; family Syngnathidae; genus Nerophis; species Nerophis ophidion. The sequence continues at coordinate 47,078,987 of NC_084623.1, forward strand.
ATTACTATTAGATAAGACTTTTTAGTCATACAAACGGGTTTATCTACACTACACAAATTATATTATAATGATATTAAAATGGACTATGGACTTTGCAATTCGTTGTATAATAGATCTATACATCCAACTTGATGAGGCCAATCAATCTAGTTGGATTTTAGGAATCTATCTAAATTGATACATGGTACACTAATGTAATGTTGATTCTGCATCCAAACACAAACTGTCTCGTCACTGGTTAACGCTTCAATCAGATGTGACTTGTAAATTCTAGTGCGCATACATTTGATAAATAATTATTCTAAAAGTGATATTAAATTGTAGGAAACATTTGAAAGCATCAGAATATCACATGAGACCGATAATGTCGATGCAGGGTGCAAGCAAGAACAATCTTCATTCAGAGAGACTTATTAGAGCTTAGTTCAGTGTGACTGCTGTAGGTACAGGAAACAGTGGGTCAAGTCCTATATGAGTCATCCTTATCATGTTCCCTTCAATCGGAAGAATGGGTTGAATACTTCCAGGTAGGGCTGGGCAGTATGGCTTTTCATTAATATCTAAATATTTTTATGCCATGTCACAATACATTATATATATCTCGATATTTTGCCTTAGCCTTGAATTAACACTTGATGCATATAACCTCAGCAGTATGATGATTCTATGTGTCTACAGTAAAACATTCTTGTTCATACTGCATTGATATATTCTCATTTTAAACTTTCATGCAGAGAGGGAAATCACAACTAATTCAATTGACCAAAACTATATTTATTAAACAGTTATTAGATAGATAGATAGATAGATAGATAGATAGATAGTACTTTATTGATTCCTTCAGGAGAGTTCCTTCAGGAAAATTAAAATTCCAGCAGCAGTGTACAGAGTTGAGATCAATTTAAATAAAAGTAAAAAGTAAATAATGGAGGTTTAAATGGAAACAAAATAGAGAAATATTACAATAAGAATAAAAACTAAAAAGCAACAATGGGAATAACAATATAACAGTAAAATAAGAAAAATTAAAGCAGTGGCACAGACATTCATGTAATTTCCAAAACAGAAAGTGCAAGATTGTCAGACACATTTTATAAACAAGGTATAAGTGCACTTTTGTGAATAATGTCACTAAGATGACACATCAAAATAACACTAAACTAAAGTGCACTTTTTGTACAGAACGCCACTATAATAGTTTAAAACAAAGTGCACTTTTGTGCGTGATGTCACACAAGATATTTCAATAACTGTCAAATAAAAAGAAGCTCATACTGAAAGGTGCTGAAATGCATTTAATAACTTTTTTTTTTAATTTATTTCATCTGGACAACTACAGTTGTGATCAAAATTATTCAACCCCCACACAATTTTGGTGTTTTAGCAAGCTGGACATTTATTCCGTGTTATGTTTATAGTCATATCAAATAAAGATGTGTCAAGTAGACAAATGCGACATAAATTGTAACACTGTATTTTACAAAATACCAAAAAAGGACATTTTTATTAATATCTCATTGACAAAATTATTCATCCCCTTGAAGATCATAACTCTTAATAACAGAATTTGAATAAAGTATTTTCAATCAGGTGTTGAAAACACCTGTAGATGTGATTAGAACCATAACGAGCAACAATTAAACTGATTGAAAAAGACTGTGACACTCAGCTTCTTGTAGATGATCAATGGTGTATTTGCAACATGGTGAAGTCCAGGGAGTGGTCAAAGAAGTCAAAAGAGGAGGTAATTTCTCTTCATAAGAAAGGATATAGATATAAGAAAATAGAAAATACATTACACATTCCAAGAGCCACAGCTGGGAGCATAATTCGCAAGTTTAAAGCTAAAGGCACAGTGGAAATACTACCTGGGCGTGGTAGAAAGAGGATGCTGTGAAGCGTACAGTAGTGAAAAACCCCCTGGTAACAGCTGAGGAACTACAACAGGACATTGCAGAGGGGGGAATGCAGGTTTCGTCAAAGACAATAAGGCGCGCACTACGAGATGAAGGCCTCCATGCCAGAACTCCCAGGCGCACCCCACTTCTGACTACCAGGCACAATAAAAATAGACTCCAGTATGCCAAAAATCATCTGGACAAACCCCAAAGGTTTTGGGAAACTGTTCTATGGAGTGATGAGACAAAACTGGAACTCTTTGGGCCTATGAATCAACGTTATGTTTGGAGGAGAAAAAAATGAAGCTTACAAAGAGAAGAACACTTTGCCTACTGTTAAGCATGGTGGGGGGTCAATCATGCTCTGGGGCTGTTTCTCTGCCTCAGGAACCGGGAATCTCCAGCGCGTTCAAGGCATTATGAATTCTATTTCCTACCAGGATATATTAGCTGCAAATGTCATGAAGTCAGTGACGAAGCTGAGGCTTGGGAGATGTTGGACCTTCCAACAGGACAACGATCCCAAGCATACCTCCAAATCAACATCAGAGTGGTTGCAGAAGAAGGGCTGGAAGACTCTGGAGTGGCCTTCACAGTCGCCAGACCTAAATCCTATAGAAAACCTGTGGTGGGACTTGAAAAAGGCAGTTGCAGCACGCAAGCCCAAGAATATGAATGAACTGGAGGCCTTTGCCCAAGAGGAATGGGCTAAAATACCTGTAGATCTTTGCAAGAAGCTTGTGTCCGGTTATGTATCACGTTTGAAGGATGTAATTACAGCCAAAGGGTGTTCTACTAAGTACTAAAGATACATGTAACTAGGGGGTTGAATAATTTTGTCAATGAGATATTAAGGAAAATGTCCTTTTTTGGTATCTTGTAAAATACAGTGTTACAATTTCAGTTGCATTTGTCTATTTGACACATCTTTATTTGATATGACTATGAACAAAATACGGAATAAATGTCCAACTTGCTAAAACACCAAAATTGTGTGGGGGTTGAATAATTTTGATCACAACTGTACAAGAAAAATGGAAATGTTTTCCTTTGACTTTTCCCATCAGAAAGCTCTTCCTCCGTGTCTTTCTAGCACGTCTAAACATGTTGCATCTCAGACCTACACGTCTGTGTTTTTGTGGTCTGGTGGCGAAAACTGTCTGCACCATTAGTTTTGTACAGTGTAACAAATAACTTTATAGGATTGTATGTACTAATGTTTCAGTCCTTTTGCAATTGCACATTCTATAGATTACGTACCGAAATTGCAGTGTTTTTAACATGGTGTTGCCCCTTCACACACACACACACACAAACACACACAGTGTAACCTTGAGTCTTGTCTGTCGGTAAAGTTGTCTATCTATTTTTCTTTCCCCTCCCCCTTGAAACAATAGTATTTACTCCAGCAGAGAAATTGTGTCAGCTGCCAACAGGAAGATGAAAACATACTCAGCACAGTAGTAACTGCCACCTAAGACATGTACTGCCACTGCTGGATTAATGATCTATGTTGTCATATTCAACCACACTTGGTATCACCAGTTTGTCTGCAATTTTCCACCTGTCAATCACTTGGCATGGCAAACGACAATTTAGGAGGAATTCCTTCTTGGGTCACCGAGAATGTTACTATAATGTGTGGGGATGTCAGTAGTTGGTAAAGAACAAACTTTTTTACTTTATTTGCATGACTTATGTTGTCTACTCGCAGCTTAACTACGTGAAGGATTACACAACCTCGGCTCTGTCTGTGCCTCACTTCTAATTTCTACTGATAGTTTGGCCAAATCTGCAAATTCAGCAAAAAACAATACAATGATTGTAATCAAACAAAAACTGCATTTAGCGAAGAGACGAGTGGAGCCTTATTCTTATTTCTCATAGGTTTTTAGACTGAAGACTGTCTTTAGACTGCTTGTCTCTGGCTGGGTTATTTAATTGAAGATTACATTCTGATCTTGTTGCATCAACAGCTCAGGTTTGTACTGTACTGTAAGTGATATATTAATATATAATGTAACGTATTCCCCCGCACACAATCAACACACTCAAGAACATCTAAAGGGGGAGTGGTGCAATTGATATGGAGGCAACAATAACCATATCTTAAGTTCTTTCTGTCATCATAGTATGTATGGGACAACGCTGGATAGGGACATGATGTCACGACAAACAACCACCTCGTTTGCTAGTTGCTACCACCCTGCACTCACGGAGAAAACTCTGCTATGTAAAAGAAATGTGAAATTTTCTCTTCAAACATCAAACATTATCCTGGTATTTGAGAATGTGCTAAAAAAACACTGGAATATTTTGACCAAGTATTTTTTTTTTTTTTAAATAAACCAAAATTATTAGGAAAACCTCTCTGGTTAGCATGTTTTGTGTTTCTTCACCGATAGTGTTGTAGTTTTAGTATTATATCTGTTTTAATGGCTAAGCTTTTATTGTTAGTTTGTACTGTTGCTCTTTAAGATTGAAATGAAAAGTGCATTACAAATAAAATACATTATTATTTTTTATTATTTCTGGCGGGCGCTGAGGCGCCCTACTCTGTTCAGCGGTCCTTGAAGGATACTCTAAAACACCTTCCTCTGAGTATACACTACAACAGTGGTTCTCAACCTTTTTTCAGTGATGTACCCCCTGTGAACATTTTTTCTAATTCAAGTACCCCCTAATCAGAGCAAAGCATTTTTGGTTGAAAAAAAGAGATAAAGAAGTAAAATACGGCCCTATGTCATCAGTTTCTGATTCATTAAGTTGTATAACAGTGCAAAATATTGCTCATTTGTAGTGGTCTTTCTTGAACTATTTGGAAAGAAAGATATAAAAATACCTAAAAACGTGTTGAAAAATAAACAAGTGATTCAATTATAAATAAAGATTTCTACACATAGAATTAATCATCAACTTAAAGTGCCCTCGTTGCAGATTGTAATAGAGATCCATTTGGATTCATGAACTTAATTCTACACATTTCTTCACAAAAAAATAAATCTTTAACATCAATATTTATGGAACATGTCCACAAAAATGAATATTGCAATGTTGCATTTCTTTTCAGAGTTTATGAACTTACATTTATATTTTGTTTAAGTATTATTCAATAAATATATTTATAAAGGATTTTTGAAATGTTGCTATTTTTAGAATGTTTTAAAAAAAATCTCACGTACCCCTTGGCATACCTTCGACTACCCCCAGGGGTACACACACCCCCATTTGAGAACCACTGCACAACAACAATCAATCGAGGTTCAATGTGCACCATTGATTATCTTAATTGTTCAAACAGCAATGTGTTTATACAAGTTTAGATTAGGTATGACTTTACTTAATGGGGAAAAATGTTAATGTCTCCTGTTTTCATGTTAGCATTTAAGCCAGCTGGCGCCAGTCAGTCCAAGTGCAGTTATCAATCAAGGTTTTTTGATTGAGTGTTTTACCACGGTTATCAATAATATACCTTTTTACCGATACAACCCTAATCATTAGCTACCACTGATATCACGTCAATCGCATGAATGCAAATTGTTTGTCACTTCTCTGGGGCTGCTTTTGTTTACGTGTATGTTTTTCCTGAGACAGCCATGAATGCCAGTCGTCCTATTGTGAGCGAATGCCAAGTTATATTCGATTTAATTGGTAATGTTGTGTTTTTTTTCTTCAAGCTGTTCTTTTAAACCAATAATGAGAACATGCTAGTTGGTTATGGTGTTCTTATATTTTTTGGTTGAATTACACAAAAGAAGTTGAGCTAGTGACTTACAGCAGCTTTATGTTTCTAACAAATATAAGTGTGTGTTGTTTAATTTGACGTACTGTAAACACTGACCTGGAAAGACCGGAAAAAACAGCTGACTGGTCATGGCAGGATGAATACTTGACTGAGTCATCCTTCTATCCTTGTCTATACACACACAGACTGTAAATAGGTACATGGAGCTAACAGAAGCTCTACTTAGAGCGACAGGCTATGCAAAGCATTTATCACTCACACATACTCGTAAGCAGATACACACCTATGACACCCACACCCACGCACACCGAGTTGACAAAGACCACAGGGCCTGCTTGTCAAATTGACCATATTGTGTTCGGTCCACCGAGCAGACATGAAGTACAGGCATGAAAAACCATTAACGTCCAGTACGTAGCTGCAGGCATATAGCCATGGCTGTGCAATTCCAATGTCGCGACATTGATTAACATTGGTTTAAAAAAAAACGTTGTAACCAGAAATGCAGTTCAAATTTTGAGGGTGCATTTGACAGTGAGAGTAACACTTTTTTCCCACTGACTTCTCTGTTTGTTTGATAATTGTCAGTAACTGTTTATAGGCATATTATTGGTCCCCTGCATCATGTCAATGTAAGGATGAAGACCGCTCACTGGTTTATAGACAGCAACAGGTTCAACTTGTCCACACACCCCCCCGCCCCCCTTCCTCCCCCATTGTAGAATACATGCGCTCCTACCAGCTGAGGTCAAGTACAAGTGAATAATACGTCTGAAAATGTTATATTTTCCTATTCTATATGATTGTTTGCTTTCAATTGTGTTTTCTCCTCTCAGGTTTCAAAAGCATGTCCACACATACAGGATACTACCAGATGAAGAAGGATTTTTGGCTGTGCAGGTAGGGAAGACACACACGCAGTTATACTTTCATGCTCATAGTGTATGTGTACTCCGGCAAAAAAGGCTTCAGTAGCAGCTGGCATGCAGAGATGCTTTGCTTGGCTCTGAGCTCTCATATCAACACACACACACACACACTCTCACATACACATACATTCAACACAGCAGTGTCTTTGTGTGTCGTGTTCAACAGCTGTGCAGTCCACACCGTCGCCACATGCCACACACATGTCCCTCACACACACACCTCCATGGCCCTCTCCCACATTGCTTCAGCCAAAACGTCTAGCATTTACTTTGTTTTCTGTCAGCTTAGAGATTTGGCACTATGTGCTGGAGTCTGTCTATGCAAAACACTTGCTGATATGAGTTTTTTTTTTTAGATTGCTGATGATGTTTTCTTAGGCAGCATGAATTGCTGACTTATTTGACCCGTCCGACAATGACTGGGGCTATTTGTAGCAAGAGGTGGTTCCATTCGTGCTGTATTAAAATAATGTCTGTTGACATATCCTGTCTTCCTCCCAGACGTCACAGGGCGTGCAGCCGAAGCGGTTTAAAACATTACCAGAGCTTGTGTCGTTGTACCTACAACCCAGCCAGGGCCTGGTGACCACCCTGCTTTTTGCAGTGGACCGAGAGGAAACCGCCATCCTCGATGACCGCGACTACTCAGGTACCTCTTTAAACACAAGAGCTCAGCAGTGGTTTGTGTGTGGTGGTCTGTGTGTTGCCGTATGGTTACAACTTCCCCTTCATGACTGGTAGATGGAGAGGATGAGAAGCCACCCCTTCCCCCACGATCAGCATCCAATTCTACTCCCCCTGGATCTGACTTGCCCGCTGACAGGTACAATGTTTATTCAGGACTTTAATTGGGTTATAAATCTGACATTTGAATAACAAAACTTTGTCCTCTCGCTCTCCCAAGTCACCTATAATCACCTCCCCACACACACTTATTAAATGTGATTTTTTTTAAAAGACAGCCACATCCCTTTTAAAGGGAAACTGCAATTTTGGGGGGAATTTTGCCTATAATTTACAATCTTTATGAGAGAATAGAACACATATGTCTTTTTAACGCATTCTGACATCTAAAAAAACGTAAATAAAAGTCTGCTCACAATGGAGCCAAAGGGAGCCATGATGTGAATGAGTCTATTCCGACCCATCCATCCATCCATTTCCTACCGCTTATTCCCTTTGGGGTTGCGGGGGGCGCTGGTGCCTATCTCAGCTACAATCGGGCGGAAGCCAATACACCCTGGACAAGTAGCCACCTCATCGCAGGGCCAACACAGATAGACACTGTCTATTCCGACCATAAAACCCAATTAATAACCATACAAAAAGCTTCTGTTCCGACCATAAAACCTAATTAGTAACCAATCAAAAAGAGCCAAAAATACTCAATTTAATTTTTGTGACCTGAATATTACTAGTATTAGCGATATTGATATTGTAAGCGCTAACGTTAAGGAACTATTTTTAGCGACGTTTTGTTACAGAGAGGTAACTTCCTTATGCTGCCGTATTGACAGCACAAGCTGGTGAACCTAATTTCTCGCCTCAGAGCACAAGAAAGTGTATTCTAGATCAGGGGTGTCAAACTCAAAAACAGAGTGGACCTAAATTTAAAACGGAACAAAGCCGCGGGCCGAGGTTGAACAAATTAACCTTTTAATAGGGACCCAAACAAGTTTTGCATTGAATATTGAACAAGCAAGGCTTATATAACTTTATAGTGACATGCAAAATCGAGTTTCAAATAATAATAATAATTAAAAAATATCAATGGCATATCGAATAAAATTTAAATAAAAATTGAATGCCTCTTTTCGGCGGTGGGGTTGAGGTGGACGGGGTTTGGTGATAGCGGGGGGTGTATACTGTAGCGTCCCGGAAGAGTTAGTGCTGCATTGCGTTCTGGGTATTTGTTCCGTTGTGTTTGTGTTGTGTTACGGTGCAGATGTTCTCTCGAAATGTGTCATTCTTGTTTGGTGTGGGTTCACAGTGTGGCGCATATTTGTAACAGTGTTAAAGTTGTTTATACGGCCACCCTCAGTGTGACCTGTATGGCTGTTGACCAAGTATGCCTTGCATTCACTTGTGTGTGTGTATAAGCCGCATATATTATGTGACTGGGCTGGCACGCTGTTTGTATGGAGGAAAAGCGGACGTGGAGACAGGTTGTAGAGAACGCCAAAGGCAGTGCCTTTAAAGCCCACCCCAAATATTGTTGTCCCGGATGAAATTCGGGAGGGCCACTGAACTTCGGGAGTCTCCCGGGAAAATCGGGAGGGTTGGCAAGTAAGAGTATTAGCGGTGAATGCGGTGTTACAGCGGCGGGCCAGCTCTAATGTTAATTTGATATTGCCTCAAGGGCCAAGTGAAATTACAAACGGGCCAAATTTGGCCCGCGGGCCAGAGTTTGACACCCATGTTCTACATTATATACAAATAAATCATGCTTTTCACCTGGATAGTGAAATAATCTGGATATAAACTGAGAAGTTGGTTCACTTTGACAGCCAATTTAGGCTCGGAAATGGCGAGGATTAGGAGCCATTCTTCATCCAAACGGGAACATATCAACGTCCTAACAGTCGGCATCTCAGTGAGAGCAGACATTGTATAGTAAGTGACATTTCCTGTGTTTGTTGGCTCATGTCTGCCGTGAGTAGTAATCTTTGATGTTGCTGTAGGAAAAAGTGATGCGTTTGAAAAAAGAAAAACGCCGCTATATGCTTAAAATGAGCGGAATACGTAAACATTACGCTATTATGAATGTGCATGATAGTACATTACAAATATATTTATAGCGTGTATTTAAAACGTTTATGGAAGTGTTTGGATTTTTTTTTATCCTTTTTGTAAGCAGAATAGAGCGACTCCCAGGGGGTCCGTTGTAAACTCACCTTTGCGTGCATTTATTTACTAGTTAGACTGCATAAAAAAATATAGAGATATGTGCTTGTCTTCATAAGGATTGTGAATGACAGGCAAAATTACAGAAAAAATGCAGCCTCCCTTCAAAGCTACTTGGGTAACCAATGAAATAAGCTTCAAAAGCAGCTGTCCTAATGTGAAGTGATTATGATTGTCACTATACCAGAATTTCAATAGTCGATACCCATACCCTTTAATTTCCAGGATTCTCAATAAGTATTTTTGATACAATGATTAAAAAAAGATCTCATGTACTTTTATTGAACATGTTCCAAATTGTCAAGTACTGTATTTTTCGGATTATAAATGGCTCTGGAGTATACGTCGCACCGGCCGAAAATGCATAATAAAGAAGGAAAAAAACATATACGTCGCACTGGAGTATTAGTCGCATTTTGGGGGAAATTTATTTGATAAAATCCAACACCAAGAATAGACATTTGAAAGGCAATTTAAAATAAATAAAGAATAGTGAACAACAGGCTGAATAAGTGTACGTTATATGACACATAAATAATCAACTGAGAAGGTGCCTGGTATGTTAACATAACATATTATGGTAAGAGTCATTCAAATAACTATAACATATAGAACATGCTATACATTTACCAAACAATCTGTCACTCCTAATCGATAAATCCCATGAAATTTTCTTCCTCGATGTCGCTTCCAAACAACTCTGCCAACTCCAAAGGTATGCGCCGCTTCTTCTTGTCGTTTTCTGCTGCATATTTCACTACATCCAGCTTGTAATCTGCAGTACATGATTTCCTTTTCGGTGCCGTTTTTGTTCAGCCCTTCCCAGTTTTTAAAAGTTACCACCAACAATGTAATGATCTATTTTAATGGCTACGGCAGTAGCATACAGCTGTTAGCATTCCATGACCCACAATGCACTTCTGCCATGACCCTCCCCCGCCGAATTCTTATTTGTTGACGTGTGTGTGACGATTGCTGACGTGTGTGTGACGATTGCTGACATTTTCTTCGTCTGCATCCCATGACCCACAATGCACTTCTGCCATGACCCTCCCCCGCCGAATTCTTACTGGTTGACGTGTGTGTGACGATTGCTGACATTTTCTTCGTCTCTTCCGCCAATGAGATAACCAATATTATTTATTATTTTACGGTAATGTGTTAATAATTTCACACATAAGTCGCTCCGAAGTATATATGTCGCAACCCTCGGCCAAACTATTGAAAAGAACTGCGACTTATAAACTGAAAAATACGGCACTCGACAGTGTCGCGTTGGAACAAACGATAAAGTCAGAACGGTGAACAGGAAGTAAACTCGTGTGACGTCACAAAAACCGAAAGTGAAGACAAGTGATCACCCAAATTGCATTTATAAAAAAAACATTTTAGACCGTTAACAAATTAAAATGGAGTATATACTAAATATTATTTACTAAACAAGAAACATGGCCGTTTCCACCACCAATAAATTATATTGTCTGTGTATTTATTTTAGTTATTTAAAAAAAAATACAACTTGGTTAAAGGATTTGGTTTTGTTTTTGCTTCATTATTTTTTGTACAGCACTTTGTGTTTGCCACTTAACTGTGTATCAAAAGTGCTATATAAATAGAGTACTTTTTGTGCACATTCGGCAATACCTCGATAATAATGTAAACCGTAACAAACAGACTATATTTTATTTCCATTATTTTATTATTTTTATTTAACTTGGTATTTAAAAGTTAAATTTCAATTACAATGTTAAAATATACCAGAAATACATGTTTAGTGCATTTTAAAGGGTATACTTGCATTATTATTATGTATTATCATTACAACAGTGGTTGATTTGGTCTCAAAATATTGATGACCATAATATCGTGTATCGGCAATAAATTGTAGGTCAATATATCGTCATATCATCGTAGCAACATTTGTTATCAACCCAGGCCTACCTCGTGTTTCGCTTCACTGACACACTTCCATTGTTATTTGTTTATGAGCTAGGGCAAACCAGAGGAACCAAATCTGCATTTGAGACAGGCTTTTACAATAAATAAATATATGGGATACATAAAGTCAGCAGGTGATGAGTCAGTGACCACATGGCGAGAATAAATGTTATGCAATATTCGGCACTAACAATACTGAAAAAAGCAGGTACCGAAGTATTTTTTGCGGGTTTGTATCGACTTGGTATCAAAGTATCAATACTTTTAATAAGACCAAGACACGACCGAAGAAAATACTGTACATTTCCTAATATACTGGGTTTTCTTTAGTGTTCCCCGTTTTAGGGCCTTTACTTGTTAACGCTTTCAAAACAAACTTGTCTTTTTTCAACTCTAAATCTGACAATACACACATTGAACTAGTCGGAATGTGTATTGGTCCATTTCAGGCAACGTTATTTATTTTTTCTTCTGAAGCAAAGGATGACTCATTGAGTAACAGGACTGAAAGTAACAGGGGTGAGTTTTTTTCCATATAATTAGCTAATTAGCAATGACTGCCTGCAGCCATGAGGTAAAGTACTGAACAGTAGGTAACTACTCTGGCTTTTATCTCACACAGCAGCAAGATGTCACTCAGACAATTCCTTTGGTTTCATTTGATTGTTTTTAAAAAAGATTTTGACCTTTACAGCGCAGGAAACGAGAAAGACAACTTCTGCTATCTTTAAAGATCTCAATAGTTCTTATCCCCAGCTTTTTCATTGCTGCGCAGGGCAATAAACTTAGACTGCGCATTCAATATACCCTGCGGTCCATATGTTGCTATGGCAACTTGTCAATGAGAGAGCTGAGGTCATAAATGCACCATTCGGTCATCGCCTGTCGTCCTCTCCTTCAGTAGTAAAAATGTTGGAAAAAATTTTAAAATTCTTATCATTTATAATGATAAGAATTATTTATAATTTCTGAATAAAAGTGTCAATACCTTTTATAATAGTCCATTGGCTTTCTTGGGTTTAGCCAAAAGCTAACTCACACATAACATCATGGTTACCATTTCTTATTTTGGTCCATCAACTTGGCAATAAGAAGCTGTTGTTTTTTCAAAATTATTTATCACTTTGGTACTTTGCGTGAGATGTTTTTTACTGCATATTCTTCGCTGAATGATTGTGTCCAGTGGGGCAGTGTTGCCCACTTTTTTTAAAGTAGCATAGCCAGTACTCTGCAAATAAACAGAATTTAGGTAACATGCAATTAAACCAATCAGGGGCTTGTAAAATGTAAACTGATTTAAAACTGGTTCCTCATTGATGAAAAATAGTTGGATCTTGTTGACCCTTCGCTAGTTGGTGACAGAGTGGATAGAATGTGCTAAATGTCTGGAGAACTACATAAAGAGGCGACATTCCTTTCTGTGGTGCCCTTTTCTAAAGCATGTCTTTTCGTGTGTTGGTGTGTGGGTAGTCCCGCTAAAGGTCTGCTCTCTCTTTGAGAGGAAGTGTATGTAAAGGTTCTGACAGCGCTGCTGCAGCACTCAAATATTATGCAACTCTGCAGTGATGGGTAACGCTGGTTTGGAAAGCGCACACAAGAAAATGATTATTGACAAGGATAAATTAGTAAAGAGAGTTTCAATACATGGGTGGATGAGTTGCAAGTAGAAGATTTGGACCTCTCTCGGGTGAATACACACAGACGCATAGAAGAATCTTGCAAAAAGTAATTGCAGAAGAAAACATGTTTTAGTTTTTTATTAAAAAGACTCTCCATGTTGTCAAGTCTGTTTGAATGCTTTGGTGAATATTATGTATGTGTACATGTTTGAGCCAGGGTGGCAAGATGTAATACTGGTAAGCATGTCTGCCTCACTGTTAGGAAATATAGTTCAAACTAGGGATGCGCGTTAATTTTCTTTCAAGTTGATACCTATAACTCCCTGTTTTTTAAGACCGAAAATGTCATCTGTTATTTTCTCTCTTCATCCGGGCTGAGCTTCTGTAACCAGTAGGTCGTTTTCTGGATATTTAAGTTCAAAAGGATAAGTTTGTAAATCCTCATTTGTACAAAAATAGCCATCTATTACGAGGTCTGCCAGAATAAGCAAACACATGCTTTTGTTGCCAGAAGTAGGGAGTACATTGCTATGTGCACTGAATTAAATGCGCACAGTAAAATAAGTCCCGGTAATGCATAAAGTAACCCAAATAAATAAATAAATATTGTACATATTACATGTTCTGAATGTTCAGTTCAATTCAGTTCAGTTTCAGTTTATTTCAAAAATGCTTTCGATACAATGTAATGCATCACACACTTGCAGTTGTTTCATTACAGCACGTCCGAAAAGGAGTAGGAAGAAGCAGAGCTTATTTAATCCTACCCATTTTCATACCATATCCAAATTCCTTCTTCTGTGTTACAGAACAATGAACAAATACATAAGATACCATAGTAAGCAAACTACTATCAAATACATAAATAATCTTTGTCTCAATAAAAATAAAAGGGTTCAAGATGTTCATCATAATTTTTGTTCTGTGTATTTGTGAACACTTGTAGTTTGAACAGTCTCTTAAACTGAATCATATTAGTGCTTTGTCTGATTTTTTTGGTTAATCCATTCCATAATTTAATTCCAGATACATATATGCTAAAGGTTTTAAGTGTTGTATGTGCATACAAATGTTTTAAATTAGATTATCCTCTCAGGTTATATTTCTCCTCTATTGATAAGAAGAATTGTTGTACATTCTTTGGTAGCAGGTTGTAGTTTGCTTTATACATAATTTTAGCTATTTGCAAATGTACCATATTGTTGCATTTCAATAACTGTGATTTAATACATAAAGTGTTTATGTGTTATCTATATCCAACATTATGTATTATTCTAATTGATATTTTTTGTAACACTGTTAGTGAATGTTGCCCCATATTTATGCACAAAACTTCAGATATGGTAACACTGGCAAGCAGTAAAGAATATGAAGTGATTTTTGGTCTAGAACAGGGGTCCCCAAACTTTTTTACCTGGGGGCAGCATTGGGTTAAAAAAATGGGGCCAGGGGCCAAAAAAACTCTTATGTCCACTGATGTTTAAAAACTCCACACTTGGAGTCTACTTTACGTTTTCCCAACAATTTCGCCATTATTTTTCCTCATGCACTAATTGAGTGAAAGAGCGTGATGACGTTGCGTTATCGATAGGAAAATGCATTTTTAGACAATATGATTTGCCTGAGCGGCTAGGAGACCCCGAGAGTGACAGTTAGTAGAAAATGAATTGATGGGCTGGAAAGGACGGATTAAGAAAAACAATAATTAAAAAATGTATATATAATTGTGTGTGGCTTCACGGTGGAAGAGGGGTTAGTGCGTCTGCCTCACAATACGAAGGTCCTGCAGTCCTGGGTTCAAATCCAGGCTCGGGATCTTTCTGTGTGGCGTTTGCATGTTCTCCCCGTGAATGCGTCGGTTCCCTCCGGGTACTCCGGCTTCCTCCCACTTCCAAAGACATGCACCTGGGGATAGGTTGATTGGCAACACTAAATTGGCCCTAGTGTTTGAATGTGAGTGTGAATGTTGTCTGTCTATCTGTGTTGGCCCTGCGATGAGGTGGCGACTTGTCCAGGGTGTACCCCGCCTTCCGCCAGATTGTAGCTGAGATAGGCGCTAGCGCCCCCCGCGACCCCAAAAGGGAATAAGCGGTAGAAATGGATATATATATGTATATATATATATATATATATATATATATATATATATAATATATAGACATACACATACACAACGTTGATGAAGGTTTTTGAAAATGTTTTAGAGGGATTAAGGTAACACAGCGGGCTCCCATTAGCTGCATATTACGAGCGTTTTTCTTGTTTGTTTGTTTTTTATCTTTAGATTGAAAAAACCCCAGCTGTGTTCTTTTATTTTACAATGGTTGTTGTAAACGATAGGCGAAATTCCAAAAAAGTGCAATCAATTTTAACTTAATGTTGACCATTTTGTCTGTATGATATAAGGTTGTAGTATATCGGTACTAATAAAGTATTGCGGTACTAATGAATTGAGAACGGTACTATACTGCCATTGAAAAATACATATACTTTTTTTTTTTAAATCTGCATGCCGCCGTGCGACGGTGACACACAGAGAAAAAGAACCAGTTGAGTGTAACAGTGCGCATACGCTCATAGAAAAAACTATGTGGAGAGGAAAAATGGCAAATAAAGGCAGTTCTACTGGTTAATAAAGAGGGTGCGTGAAGCCCAATATGGAGATATTTGGGCTTCAAAAATATCCATCAAGGGACAATTTAAACATGGAAGTGCCACGCTGCAAGCTCTGCTTTAAAACCTGCCTCGCCAAAAGTGCCATAATTAAAGTATTACCATTTTTGCTTAAATCTTAGCTAAATATTTAAATAAATAGCAGTTGGACCAACAGGCAATAAGAATAACTAACTCCTCTGTTGTGCACACAGCTGTTTGGCTTTATGCCAAATATTAGTGAAGTCAAAACCGCCCACATGTCCCAAACTAATGCAAGTGAAATAACTGAAAATTGCTACAATTTGTGTTTTTATCTTTAACTATGTGTATTTTACCTGCTACATGTCTTATCGTTGTACTTTCAGCCATAGTATTGTTTTTAGTACTTACAAATGATTGTATTTTTCTTTAAAGCATTGACCAAAAATGGCAACCTAAATCATAAAGCATAGTGTCAATAAAGCTTTCTATTGTATTCCTAGTTCTAGTTTATGGCAGGCTGTATGTAATACATAAGTTGTAAATTGTTCTTTGAGTGCAACAAAAAATGCCCAATGTGTTTCATGCCATTTAATTTGTATTTTAATCTTCAAAAATTGTTGTTTGAGTGAAATAAGAACCGTTTAATGTAGTGTAAGATTTCTTGTTAAAAAATGAAGCCAAAAATGTTTTTTATTGTGGTGGCCTTTATTTTGAAAAGTTTTGAAATACATTTTGGTACCATGACAAGCCTAGTATGATGTCATAATTCCTCATATCCACCTGAAATCATGTTAGACCTGCTCGACATCCATTGCTTTCGGTCCCCTAGGGAGGGGGGGGGTTGCCTACATATGCGGTCCTCTCCAAGGTTTCTCATAGTCATCATTGTCACTGTCACCGACATCCCATTTGGGTGAGTTTTCCTTGCCCTTATGTGGGCTCTACCGAGGGTGTCGTTGTGTTTTGTGCAGCCCTTTGAGACATTGGTGATTTAGGGCTATATAAATAAACATTGATTGATTGATTGATGATAATCTGTCCAATATATATCGTGCACCCCTAGTTGACAAATCTTTATTTGAACATCTCTCTGTGGAATTTGCATATTTTCTGTGTGCTTGCATGTTTTTGTGTACTGCCGGCTTCCTCACACATGCTAGTTCGGCTAATTGGAAACTCTAAATTGTCCACAGGTGGTCATTTGTCTACATAAATACTGCCATTGACTATTGACTGTTTTATTGTGTAGACCGCTTCTTGTGAGCCTAATGAGGAATGTCCAGAATGGAAACCGTATGTATAGATGTTTGAAAATCTTTTTTCACATGTATTTCAGTACCCCAACAGCAAATGGCCTGAGCACCATCTCCCATGAGTATCTGAAGGGCAGCTATGCTTTGGACCTTGAGGCCGTCAAACAGGGAGCCTGCTCACTACCTCATCTTAACAAGACACTTGTGTCCTCGTGCAAGCGACTTAATGGGTGAGATGGATACTCAGTGACACATTCGCACTCCAAAAAAATGCAAATATTTTTTTATGAATTCAGCTTAATCCGTAGGTATGGATGTTGTTTTTGTATGTCACTGCTACTGCAAATAGTTGGACTTTGTGAGTTTTAGCACAATTGAGCTTTCACCTCTTTGTCTCATGAAAAGGGAAGTGGATAAGGTCCTGTCTGGTCTCGAGATCCTGTCAAAAGTGTTCGATCAGCAAAGTGCCTTCATGGTGTCAAAGATGATCCAGCAGGTACATCCAAGCCTCTGTTTTTATATCTACTCTACATGTTCACAGAGGTAACTTTTCTGTCAGTGAGTGTCATGAGGGCTTTTCCCCCTAGGAGGATATACTTCCTCAAACAACATGCATACTGTTATTAAAAGAATATACCCCAAAGAAACCCTCTCCGATAGGTCTCTCTTTGTCAACCATGCCACCCACGCAGGATTTGTACCAGAGTTTTGTATATTTCTGACAGCCAGTGTTTTCTGCTATGGACATTTGATTTTTGTCTAGATTGTTACAAAAAAAAAATTGAGTGCTCTACTGTTTTTAAGGACCTACTGGAAAATAGCTAGTCAAATGTTAGTCTTTCCCACGTTTTTAACTGAACTCACGGGTCAGTCTGGTGTCATTCCCAGGCCGGATTTGGCCCCAGGGCCGCAAGTTGAATAGTTCCGGATTTATACAATCAAGGGTTTCATGGCTGCATTCTTATCTTTTATTTCCTTTCAGCCGCGAGGTTGGCTCATTGTTCTTGTAAATGGTGGTCTGATTTCTCACATGTTGGCTTCTGTGTCTGTCAGTCAGTGAATCAGGGTGGAGACCAGGAGTTGGAGAACCTTGTGACCAAGCTAGCTATTCTCAAAGACCTGCTGTCTTCCATCGAGAAGAAGGTATGCATATTTAGTGTGCAGTGGGACCTTGATTCACGAACGTAACTGGTGTTTGACCATCGTTGGCAAACTGAAAAGTTTGTATAGGGAAGCAGTTCCTCATAATGAACAGTGTAAACATGAATAATTGGTTCTAGATTCGACAAAAATCTAAATTTTATTGAAAAAAAGCACACTTTTAACATACTATATTGTGTATGTATACTGTACATACTGTATATCAAACCAACATAACAAGGGGGCAATGACTCAACAGTGTCTTTTTTTTATCCAAACAACACAAGAACATCGAGCTTAATTTTCAATGTGTGAACATACACACAAAAGTCTCTTCGCCTTTGGTGCTCTCCAAGCATTACCAACCATAGGCCCTTTTCCACCTGAACTTTTGGTTCCCGGAACCTCTGGTGTCTGAATCCATAGGTTCCTGTTGAAGTGTGTCGTTTCTGTTTCAACCGCATTTCACAGTTTAGGTTATTTTTTACAAATCAAGCTGATGACATGTGAAGAAGAGGTTTACTATATTTCTGTACTGCATTTCACAGTTCCGGGTAGTTTATACAAATGAGGCTGACGTATGGAGGAGTGGTTTACTGTGTTTCTATACTAATACCATGTATAAACAGACAATATTAGGTCACCGTTCTTTTACTAAAAAGTAAGTAATTGAAATACAAAGCAATTATATACAAAGCGATATAATTAAAAAAATAAAGTGTACCGAATTGTTAATAAAAATCAGGCTTTTCTCTGCAATGTCCAACAGTCAGAAAGTCGTCCTCTCTGCAAATGATGAGGTCAGGCAAACGGTCCCTTATGTTTTATTATCAGCTCTAAATAACAAAATATAAATGATAAATGTCAGGGTGTATCTCATGCTGACAAAACAAACACATCGGCTTTAGCCTCAGCTGGTTAGCATTAGTATTCTGTTCACTCGGGTTGATGCTTATAACTACACAAATGGAGTGTCACTGGCTACCTTTACAACATGTAATAAACTGAACAGTTAATATTTGATTTAATTCCTCCTTTTTTCCCCCACATTCATCCAATGAAGTCAGAGTAGTTAGCAGCTGAGGTCGCCGCTTCGAGTCCGGCTTCCTATTCCTCCGTGAATATGTTTTAAAAAGTCTGTCTACTTCTCGTAGTTTGTGTGAACTAATAAACTGCATATAGTTTAAAGACTACGGCTGAGTAAAAACACTCCAAAAAAGTTCCACTGATTAGTGTTTTTCAGCACAAAGATGCCCCACAAAGGTTTGTGCATTTAGAAAGCTTGTTTCGTTTTTCTTTCTCGCCGTTGTAATAGCAATACAAAAGAAATAAGAAATAAACAAGTTGCCGCGTATATTCCAATGGCGGTCGTGTGTTTGAAAAAAAGTTTTAGGAACGGCCCCAACTGTGTTCAATCAATTAGCGTTAAACACCATAGCCCGCCTCCGAAAAGGGTCCTGGTCACTTGGAAAAGTCCCACCTAGCTAGGAGGAACTCCAAAAGGTTCCTGAAAAACTAAATCTATCTTGGTAGTTTTTGGTGGAAACACAGTAGAATTTTAATTACCCGGGTAAGTAGGGAAGTTCCTGAATAAGTTCCTGTGGTGGAAAAAGGCCTCATGTTGGACAATAAAAACTCTAAGGAAAATCCTTTTTACCGTGTTTCCTTGTGTCGGTGAATATTTGTGGCATTTGTTTGACCAGTCTGGGAGTTGCGGAGTTTTAAACGGCGATCCTTCATCGGCTTGTGTCCCGGTTGTGCCTTTTCCAAAGCTTTATTATGCGTCCGCCTAGTGATCTTTTTCCCAAAAAAGGCTCAGTTTAATCACAGTTAAAAACTTGCTGCAGTAAAAGCACTCTTCGCCGATCAAAGCCTTGAAGTGCTTGATAAACTCCTCCGCTGCAGCTGTGTAGCCAGCAGCCTCACCATGCCGCACTGCGCAGTGAATGTCGATCCTCTTTTAAAACTTTTCCAACAACCCACGGCTCGTCTTAAATTCTTCTTCCATGCTGGCTTCAGCATGGTCACTTTTAGCCATCAAATCGCTATATAATTGGTGAGTCATTTCCCAAATAATTGCCTCAGAAATGCTATTACCTGCTAGCTGCTTCTCATTTAATTCCAGATTCCACTGTATTGTGAGCATAAATCCTTAAACACATATTACACTTAGAAACACATGTTTGTTCCCAATCTAACTTTCTGTATGTTTCTATGAAACTATAACATGGAAATATTCTTTGTAGAAAAAAAATGAAGGGATTATCCATTGTTTTTGCATCATTACTGCAATTTATTTGTGGTGTTGGTTTAAAAAGGTAGTGGTGGTCTCGATGTCACTGTTGTCTAATTAGTAGACAACTAATTAGACAATTAGACATAATAGTTTGGCCATGAAAGGCTTGTGCATATTTAAATATTCTGAATGTAAATCTTTGTGTTATTAGTTGTTAAAATCAACATTTTGGTTTTTTTTTACTTTTTTTTTTACCCCGTTATTGTTGTTTTGTATATTTTGTTCCTACAATGTGCCACAGGACCATTAAAACCCCAATGGCCCCCTCACCACCTTTGCGCACCCCTAGTTCTGTGAGAACTAGGGGTGCGCAAAAGCGTTAACCAACAGCAGAAGATCATCTCCGGTCTTTTGTGTTTTCTTAGCACTATTGCTAGTCGTGATTCCCGACTGAACAAGGTGCATGCTTGTGAAGTTGCTCTGCACACTTTCACACCTCTCGCTAGGCTTGTGGAGGTGCCCCGCATGTCCTTTTTGTGATCAATTGTATTTGATTACCGAGAAAATGCATGGCCTATTAAGCAATTCCCTGTCTTTCACTTTTAATGCGTATTATGCAGGAATTCCATAAGCCAATGTACCAAATAGAAGGCTTTGTACCAAAATATCTAAATGCCAATGCTGACCGTTACACCCTTAGTATATAGAGGTCTGTATACTCGCTAAATATAGTGACTAGTTGGAAAGTTGGCCACTCTGCTCTCACTTATTTATTCTCTGGCAAAACAAATTTGTGTTCGCTGTGTTAAGAAGTGGAGTTGTGATGAATTAAACTTGCGGCAAGCACCATACAAAATGGTCCAACTTTATCGTCGCGGACCGTTACAATCAAATGAATGTATGGGAAATACTGGGATAGAAACTCGTACAAAACCATTTTTTAAAAACCTGAGCCACATACACTACTTCAATCATTACAGTTCTTATTAACTCTCATTCACTCTGTTGACACCTGATGATGGTATTATCATAAACCTAACCAAAAGGGAAGAGAGATAAGATGTCTGTTGGAATTTTTGGTAATTTGTTTAAACCAAAAAAAAACACAAAAGGAAAGAAAGCTGTCGTTTCTTTGATTTAGTTTTTCTTTTTGCAGTATAATTTGCAATATTTGCCTAACTGTGACTTAAACCTTTATGTTGACTTTTATATGTAAAGGGCCCTCTAGCAGGGAGGGAAACGAGCATGGTGGAATCAAGCAAGCAACATGTCTTAACTCAAGTGATTCTCCACCTTCTCTGCCGCTGTTAGGTCACATCCAGGAAATGGCTAACTGTTTCCTTGTTGACTCCAACATTGTACCCCAGAACAATGCAAAGAAAGTGTGCCTGTGATTTGTCTGCTATAACACGTTTTTGCACACTCTTTTTGTAGGCTCTGAAAGCTCTTCAGGACATGAGTTTGTCCTCCCCGTGCACCCCTGCTCCGCTCTCTATGCGTCACAGCAAAGCCATCCCAGTGCAGGCCTTTGAGGTACTAATTTGTTGCACTTCCTCCTTTTGACAGTTCAAGAAAATATCATTATCATATGAGAGCATATCATATCATTCCACTGTGATTGTTTGAGCATGAAGGTTCCGCTGATCTCTGCTGCTGACCTTAAAAATCATAAGATTTTGCTGTTTAGTGTTGCAAACTTTACTTGAACTCTTGTGTTTAGTGATTGCTCATCACGCATTAGGAAGTGTTTCCCAGATGAGTCATGTGAGACTAAAGAGATGTCTGCAATGTGTTCACTGTAGCTGTGTCTTTTGATTTGTCACAGCTAATGGTATTCATCACTTCTGGAAGCACACAAAGTAAGCAAAAGTATAATATTAGTTTCTGTCCTGAAAGTAGTCAGTCATTTTGCACATTTTAGTTTGAGTGAACAACTTGACATGAATGTCGGCAGTGTCAGGTGAGAAAGGCGGCAAGACATAGGAAGTAGACGAGATACCGCATTTGAATTATTAGCCTTTGGCCAAGTTTGCATTCTCTGTGGTGATCTCTTTTCAGCGGCTTCCTGTTTGCACAGGATTAGAGGTATTTTTATCACAAGAGGGGTCAGCATGTGGCATCTGAGTCACCGTCTGGGACAGCAACAGATTCAGTTTTTGCCTTGTGTCGCATGGAACATGCTTATGTTACATTAAGAATTGTTTTATTTGAGGAAGTAAGAGTGTAAAACATATTGAACAGAGCAGAACACAACATTCTGAACTGTCATCCTAAACTAATGTCAGTTTATGTGATCGTTTGTTATACTTCTTGTGTTTTCTTAGTAAATGTATATCTTTTTAACAGTGGAGAGCGCAAAAGTATTCTACTATATCACTTTGGAAACACCAGGCTGTTAAAAAAAAAAAAAAAAAAAATCAATTCAAGTAATCGGCATTGGCGCCACCCTACATGTCAATTGGAATTACAGAAATTGGAATTAAATTAATTACAATTCAGATACATATCTTATAGCCAAGTAAAATGATTATTTGTTACGTTTAAGGAAGGTTTTGGCTTAGATACTAGAAAGTGAAGTGAAGTGAATTATATTTATATAGCGCTTTTCTCAGGTGACTCAAAGCGCTTTACATAGTGAAACCCAATATTTAAGTTACATTTAAACCAGTGTGGGTAGCACTGGGAGCAGGTGGGTAAAGTGTCTTGCCCAAGGACACAACGGCAGTGACTAGGATGGCGGAAGCGGGAATCGAACCTGCAACCCTCAAGTTGCTGGCACGGCCACTCTACCGACCTAGCTATGTCGCCCCTAGAAATCCTTTACAAACACTATAATTAAATGCAAATTATTTTCATTTTGATATTTAAAGTATAGCATTGTGGTAAATTAAGTATTTTTATAACATTTTCCATAATTTGACATTTGAAAATTGTTTTGTTTCATAAAAGATGCTTTTATCAATTGTTGATAAAAATTCTTAAAATATATTGTGCTCATACAGTTTCTAGTAATTATGCTTCTATGAAATATTTAAAACAGATTCTGTAGTACTCTAAAATTACCAATTTGAACTTCTACCTCCGTTCAACTTCAATTTGAATTACAATTATATTTCCTATTTGCAACCTCAATTCACATTCATTGAACTGTATTGGAGTTTAGGAAACATTCTTAATTCGATTCGGAATTTTGGTAAAAAGGCTATTACTGGTATGTGTGTGTATATCGTTTTGTTATTGTCTTTTTATATTATGGATTTTTTTTTCCTTACTGTTTTACTTTTCTCCGTAGTAAATAAAAGGAGTCATATTGTCTGTTCATGTAAAAATGCTAGCGGTGTCCCGCTACAGCTTGTTCACTTTCAATACGATGCCAAAATTGGAACCTTAAGATTTGCAAAAGCAAACACACGGATAATATGATACGTTACCAACATGAATAATACGTGCGTTTATTATTTTTTAGTGTGTAATGTTACAAAAGGCTTGATCAAGTAACATTTTTCAAACAGATAGTAATGGTAGCTATGAAAAATACTAACGTATTTCCTATTAAACATCTGGAATGGACTTAGGTGGTCTTTAAATTAAAGTGGCGTGGTAATTGTTTTGGTGACACCTAGTGGTCACAATAATTCATTAAGTTTAGCCCATGACACAACAAGTTGAATGATGCGGACACATTTGTTACTGGATACTTTTTTCCGCCTTGGAAACTTTGTATCTATTTGATGAACAATATTAATATTAGATAGGGACATCACCAGCTTGATTTAAATATATTACCCTAAACGTTAAAGTGTGTTTATAAGGTTAACCACACAAATTTTTTTACCCTGAAAAAGAAAATTCCTGGTCATCAAAAGTTCCTGAAAGGGTGCTTTTGTGAGCAGGGTCATGTTTAGTTTTCTTGCTCTCGTTGGCAGGTCAAACTGGACGTCTATCTGGCTGAGCTGACCAAGATAGGGAAGAGTCAGAAGTACACTCTGTCAGTAGACGTGGAGGGAGGCAGACTAGTAGTGATGAAGAAGGTGAAGGACAGCCAGGAAGACTGGACAACATTCACACATGACAAAAGTAAGACACACACACACACACGTGACTGCGAAGGCAAACAGATAGTGTGTAACAATTACTGGTTTCTGTCTCCCTGTTTCCTCCCCTCCCATCCTTGTGTCTGCTCATCTCTCAGTCCGTCAGCTGATCAAGTCCCAGCGGGTGCAGAATAAGCTAGGCATTGTCTTTGAGAAGGAAAAGGACAAGAGCCAGAGGAAAGACTTCGTATTTGCTAGTGCCAAGGTACACACAAACACTCCATGTGGTTTATTTGTATGTTTGTAATGTTGATTGTGACACTGTGGATCATTTATCTCGTGAAATTGACGTATACTATAAATTGTTTTGCTTTTGTGTGTGTCTTTCAGAAACGGGAAGCCTTTTGCCAGCTGCTACAGCTGATGAAAAACAAACATTCCA
The DNA here is from genome assembly GCF_033978795.1 of Nerophis ophidion. Classification (NCBI taxonomy): domain Eukaryota; kingdom Metazoa; phylum Chordata; class Actinopteri; order Syngnathiformes; family Syngnathidae; genus Nerophis; species Nerophis ophidion. The sequence continues at coordinate 47,103,762 of NC_084623.1, forward strand.
ACCAGGATGAGCCTGACATGATCTCGGTCTTCATTGGCACCTGGAACATGGGTGAGACATATTTACAGTGGGGCAAAAAAGTATTTAGTCAACCACTGATTGTGCAAGTTTTCCAACTTAAAATGATGACAGAGGTGTGTAATTTTCATCATAGGTACACTTCAACTTTGAGAGACAGAATGTGAAAAAAAATCCAGGAATTCACATTGTAGGAATTTTAAAGAGTTTATTTGTAAATTATGGTGGAAAATAAGTATTTGGTCAACCATTCAAAACTCTCATTGATAGAAGGAGGTTTTGGCTCAGAATCTCACCATACATGGCCCTATTCATTCTTTCCTTAACACGGATCAATCGTCCTGTCCCCTTAGCAGAAAAACAGCCCCAAAGCATGATGTTTCCACCCCTATGCTTCACAGTAGTTATGGTGTTCTTGGGATGCAACTCAGTATTCTTCTTCCTCCAAACACGACGAGTTGAGTTTATACCAAAATGGATACATGGATGATACAGCAGAAGATTGAGAGAATGTCAAGTGGTCAGATGAAACCAAAAGAGAACTTTTTGGTATAAACTCAACCTGTCGTGTTTGGAGGAAGAAGAATACTGAGTTGCATCCCAAGAACACCATACCTACTGTGAAGCATGGGGGTGGAAACATCATGCTTTGGGGCGGTTTTTCCGCAAAGGGGACAGGACGATTGATCTGTGTTGAGGAAAGAATGAATGGGGCCATGTATCGTGAGATTTTGAGCCAAAACCTCCTTCCATCAGCGGGAGCTTTGAATGGTTGACCAAATACTTATTTTCCACCATAATTTACAAATAAATTCTTTAAACATCCTACAATGTGAATTTCTGGATTTTTTTTTTTCACATTCTGTCTCTCACAGTTGAAGTGTACCTATGATGAAAATTCCAGACCTCTGTCATCATTTTAAGTGGGAGAACTTGCACAATCGATGGCTGACTAAATACTTTTTTGCCCCACTGTATATGTGATTCATTTCATTCTCCTACTTTAAGAGGAACACTTAACTGACTACATTGGACATATGTTTGTCAAATTCAGTCAATCTACCTTTTAATCTTTATTATACGTGCACCATTTGTTGTTAGGCTCAGTTCCTTCACCCAAGTCGGTGGCTTCCTGGGTGTTATGTCGAGGACTCGGAAAGACATTGGACGAGATGACCGTTACTATCCCAAATGACCTGTACGCATTTGGAACGCAAGAAAACTCTGTGAATGATCGCGAGTGGGTAGAGTCCATAAGAGTCATGTTGAAAGAGCAAACCGAATTGGATTATAAACCGGTAAAAAAATATTTTGTAATCATTGATTTTTTTTTCCCCCTCTTCATCCTGTCCTGGAAGTAGGATGTTTGAAGTGGATGACATTCAGTTTCTTCATTGATTTGCTGCACTTTGTTTGTAGATAGCAGTGCAGACGCTATGGAACATAAAGATCGCTGTGCTCGTGAAACCGGAACATGAGAACCGCATCAGCCATGTCGGAATGTCCAGCGTCAAGACTGGGATTGCTAACACACTTGGTAACACTAGCGCTCATAATTTGCTGTTTATTTTCACTTTATATTTGAAGGGTAACTAAACCTTTTTTTGGAATTTTGCTTATCATTCACAATAGTTTTTTTTAAAAGTCATCTAACAATGGAGCAAATGGGATTCGCTCTAATCCGCCTATAAAGCGCTCTTAAAAAAAACTCCTTACACGTCTTATATACATGCTGTAAGTATATATGTACTGTAATAACAGGCACATTCATAATAACAGTTTTTGAGCCAAAATATAAGGAGGAAGAGCTAATTGCTAAACAAGAAATACAAATTATGAACATCATAAAACAATGACTTACTGTACAATGTCTGCTCTTAATGGTATGATAGCTGATAGAATGTTCATATCTTCCCATAATCATATTCCCCACGAAGGATAAAAAAATAAAAGGTGATGCAAACAAGCATCTTTGCGTGTCTTTCTCAGCATCTCCGGGTCAAATCCGCCTATAAAGCGCTCTTAAAAAAAACTCCTTCCACGTCTTATATACATGTTGTAAGTATATATGTACTGTAATAACAGGCACATTCACAATAACAGTTTTTGAGCCAAAATACGAGGAGGAAGAGATAAGTGCTAAACAAGAAATACAAATTATGAACTTCATAAAACAATCACTTACTGTACAATGTCTGCTCTCAATGGAATGCTAGCTGATAGAATGTTCATATCTTCCCACAATCATAATCCCCACAAAGGATAAAAAAATAAAAGGTGATGCATCTTTGCGTGTCTTTCTCACCATCCCCGGGTCTATGTTGAATGTCAAAGTTGACCAACTTTTTGGACAACCTTTTACTATACAAGTTAAAGGCATGCTTTAAAATTCAGAATTAACTTTCACCACTCAGGCGATGCAGCAGCAGCTCAGTATGTCAGCACTGTAGCTGCTTAATTTTCCTGAGGGAACTCTACTGAAAGAATCAATAATGTACTATCTATCTAAGCTAATTATCTCTCTGTGATCATAGCGCTGCTAAAAGTAGTTCCTCTGTGTTAGCGCTTATAACAATATCACTAACACTTGGTTGATATTCAGATAATGACATGTAAATGGAGTTTTGTTATCGGTTTTGGGGGGGGGGGGGTTTAGATGGCTTTAAGGCTGCAATTGATTATTCCCATTAGCTCCATAGTTTGCTGACCTTTGCTAATGGTTTCATAAAAGTTAGAATGCATTAGAAAAAAGAAAAACAAATGTGTTGTTGTCTTATGTTGGTATTGTGAATGATGGACACAATTCCTCCAAAAGTACAGTTCTTCTTTAAGTCAAATAACTTGAAGTCAGCATCAGAGAGATGCACAACTCCTTTGTGTAAAACCGCAAGACGTTTTTATTTAGTTAAAATTGAGGAGTATTGGTTGATTAAACCCGTCAGTGTTTCAATTTTTGTTGATGGTTCCCCAGGTAACAAAGGAGCGGTTGGTGTTTCTTTCATGTTCAACGGAACATCTTTTGGTTTTGTCAACTGTCACTTGACGTCAGGGAATGAAAAGATTGCGAGGTACCACCCTATGTAAAATTATTTTCGAAATTCACCGATATACACACAACCCCGCATGAATCTTTCTGATGACCCTTGCAGGAGGAACCAAAATTATCTCGACATTTTGCGTCTGCTTTCACTTGGAGACAAACAACTGAGCTCGTTTGACATTTCACTGCGCTTCACGCATCTGTTCTGGCTGGGAGATCTCAACTACAGACTGGACATGGACATACAGGTCGAGCAGGAGACACACCAACACACACCCAACTTTCATCCGTCAGGCTGTAACCTTGTTTGGTAATTGTATTCGCAGGAGATACTTAACTACATAAATAGGAAGGAGTTTGATCCGCTGCTGAAGGTGGACCAGCTAAATCTGGAGAGGGAGAAGAACAAAGTGTTTCTACGCTTTGGTGGGTCGAACTGACTTTCTACGAGATGTCTTGGTTTGCTTTTTCGCTTCGGGCAGTATTCATCATAAAAGAGATCATAAATGTCACACAAATATTTCAACAGCCACCACTGTTGCACAATTATATCTGTTTTGAAATGTTTCCTAAAGTCCTGCATGAGTCAGTTTTGGATATATTAGTGAAGCAGTGCAATATCTACAAAAATGGGGAACAATTTACAGATGTTCTCAATTTGATTAGATATTATGTATGTGGTTATAAAAATACCTAGGTTCCACTTTAAACAAAGATTCTACTGGACTAACGACACCCATCATCAATTCCAAAACATACTGTAATCCTAGTAATATTTTCATATATAAATTATAGGACAAGAAAACACATTGATCAAACTGTAACATAATTTTATACATAAATGCCGCTTAGGTGAGTGTGTGGCATACTCACTGGCTGTATTGACATTGCATCGATACTTTGTCATTGTTTCTTAATGGCGCCGCCTGATGGATTTAAAAACTAGTCACAATTGAACTGCAAAAAAATGAGCACTTAGATATTTTTTTGCGATTAGCTGTGAAGAAAGGAGTGGGAAATGTTAAACTCTATTCAATGAGCCAAATAGTAAAGGTAAAAGAAGAATGTTAGAAGATGAAAAGCATCCCAAATGTTTTAACCTTTCATTTTCTTAGTTCAATTACAATGGATGACTGAGTCAAACCAATGTCAATTGCGAGAAAGCACTCCTCTGGCTTCTTTCAGTACAAGCTGTCATTCTTGAGCCGAAAGAAGCACTTCCTGATTAACACAGTTTAACGCGTCACAGTCAAGTGATACAGTACAGTATAGGTCACATGTTTTCTTAAAATGACAAATCGAGTAACATAGTATCACTCCTTGTGTTTTATAATGCATCAATGCGTCTTTATCCATTGACCCATCACTAGTAACTGTCCTTATATGTATTAGATTAGATTAAATATTATATTTCAGTTAATTGGCCCCCTAGTGTGTGAATATGAGTATGGATGTTGTCCGTCTATCTGTGTTGGCCCTGCGATGAGGTGGCGACTTGTCCTGGGTGTACCCCGCTTTCCGCCTGATTGTAGCTGAGATAGGCACCAGCGCCCCCCGCGACCTCAAAGGGAATAAGCGGTAGAATATGGATGGATGGATTTCAGTTAATAGTTGCTAGATTATGTTACATAATTTTAAAAAATTACATAAAACCTCTCTTAAACTTTGCAAAATAATTCGGCTACTTGCGCACATTCACTATCCCCTATGTCTGGTATTTAATATATACCTTAAATCTAACAAAAAATGTAAATTGTGTTGTCTTCTCCGCAGCGGAGGAAGAGATCTCCTTCCCACCCACTTACCGATATGAACGTGGTTCAAGGGACACGTATGTTTGGCAGAAGCAGAAAGCAACTGGGGTGTGGATGATGAAACTTTACTTCCATGTTTCTCAAGAATGTTCGATTGATTTATTTGGAGTTCTTTTGTAGTTACTTTGTTAAAGCCGCAGTGTCTTCTCTTTTCCTGTCTGTCCCAGATGAGGACTAATGTTCCATCCTGGTGTGACAGAATCTTATGGAAGTCTTACCCGGAAACGCACGTCGTTTGCAACTCCTACGGTAAGACCTTCGGTTGCAACCTTATTTTCCATAATCCATATTGGCAATGCAATTTTAATTTTTGTCTTTTGTAGGGTGCACGGATGATATCGTGACCAGTGACCACTCCCCTGTCTTTGCAACCTTTGAGGTGGGCGTGACTTCACAGTTTGTCTCCAAGAAAGGTAGTGTAGAAAAGAAAAATCATGTACACGCAAAAATAAAGCAGTTAAAATTTATTTGGGGTTGACTTGCGTTGATTTTTTTCTTATAGTGAAGCAAATATCACATTTGATGACACATATCCCTCCTCTCCAGGACTGGCTAAATCTTCAGAGCAAGCTTACATCGAGTTTGAAAGCATCGAGGCCATCGTGAAGACCGCGAGCAGAACCAAGTTCTTCATCGAATTTTACTCCACTTGTTTGGAAGGTGAGAGAAATATTATTCGACTCATTTCCCACACATATAGTGTAGTTATTCCGCCATCCACGAGCACCACAGACATCCCATAGCTCCTGGTGTTTGTAATAGAATTGGATCTGTTTCTTCTTTTCTATGTCTCTATAACTCCCTCCCTAATTCCAGGCAGTCAGTATCCCTTTAAGATAGCGTTCATTTTGGCCCTTGTTGCCCCGCCCCTGTCCGCCTGTCCACTCTTGTTGCACTTTTGAATGGAATTCCATAGAAACATTACCCGACTTTTCTCCCCTCTCTTGTTGCCTCTCCCTTTCCCTTTGTCGTCTCTCCCCGAACTATTTTGCCCCTATGTTCCTTTCGCTCTATCTCAATGCGTAGAGTTCAAGAAGAGTTACGAGAACGACAGTCAGAGTAGCGACAACATCAACTTTCTCCGCGTGGGCTGGTCCAACAAGCAGTTGACGACGCTCAAACCCCTTCTGTCGGAGATCGAGTACCTGCAGGACCAACACCTGCTTCTGACTGTGAAATCTTTGGATGGATATGAATCTTACGGTATAAGCCATGTGCTTATGTGTGTTTTGACGTGGGCTCGCAAGGTTTTAAACGTAATGTGTCCTTCATGTCCCAGGAGAGTGTGTGTTAGCGCTGAAATCGATGATTGGCAGCACAGCACAGCAGTTCCACACTTACCTGTCTCATCGCGGCGAGGAAACGGGAAACATCAGGGGATCAATGAGGGTTAGAGTCCCTTCTGAAAGGATGGGAACCAGGGAAAGACTCTATGGTACTTACTGTATTTCACGTACAGTATGTGTGAAAGGACCGGTGCGCTTGATGTCTAAGATCTGTGGTGCATTGTATTTCAGAATGGATCAGTGTCGACAAAGATGAAACGGGTATACCCAAAGGGAAATCCACCCAGGCATCCAGAGTGGGTCATGAATATGTGAAGTTAGTACATTCTTCTTCTCTCCCTGTTTATTGTCTGAGTTTACTACCTTGAATCTGACTTTTCAGGAGTATAATCATGGGCCGGTCACCCGAATTGGTGTCTTTTTCCTTTTGTAACGTTTTCAAAATCAATGTAAATGTATGACTTTTTTTCCAACTTTAAATGTGATAATATACATGAAGAGTTCAGACGCAAAAGCAGATGGATCCATTTTCTTTGTTTTGTTTGAATGAATGTTTTTTGTGTGGCGCTTTTCATGAAACAGCCAACCTGCTTATGTGGGTTGCGATGGCATCATTTCTAAAAAAAATGAAAACCGCATTCGGAAAATGCATAGACTAATCTTATATAGAAATGAGTGAGACCGTTTTTTTCAGAGGAACGGTTAGTCCATCACTGTAATGAATTAATTTCATCCAAACAAACACTGTTTTGAGCGATCCATGGACAGGGGGGTCCAGGGTTTACATTGACCGCCGCATCATGACATCATTACATGGACTGCTGCATCACAATACAACGACAGCAGGTTAAAAACACACGATCCAGTTCGTCATTCGGCAGAGTAGTGGCTACATCAGTGGTCACTAAGCCGTCGATTGCGATCGAACAGTGTGTCTTTAGGACTCTACCGGTCGATCGCAAAATTATTATTTTTAAAAACGTATTCATATGACCTCAGTTAAACCCCCACCCAGAGAGTGACCAACATGAGGCTCAACAATTCTGATTGGCCAACATGTCTGTCACTCAAATGCTTTGTGACTGCGAATAAAAAAAAACTCAGCTTCTTGCGGTTATATATTGCACTAATTAAAACCTTGATGTCGATTCGATTTATATTAATTGTGTAACCCTCGTGCAGCCCTAATACAAATGTCACTGTGGGTTCTTAGCGTCGAATTGTAGTTTTTCACCATAACTACATATTCCAGGAATATTGAACTGGCGGCCCGCGGGCCACAACCGGCTCGCCAAAGCTTTTCATTTGACCCGCCGAACATCACCCAAATAAGCTTGATGAAACCATTAAAACTAGGATGTAGTAGTCCTGCCACTTCGCAGGAGAGCAACAACAAGACGTGTGTGTCGCAGTGAAGCACCATTGGGTTGAGTAGAAGAAGACTACTCAATAAAAATCCTAATGAATTGCAAAAATATGACTTTTAACAATGATTGGACCACAAAGTATAAATGTTCTACGGTTCAAGTGCTCGAGTCATTGTTTTCTGGCGAACCTTTTAAGCGACGGACACATAGATCCAGACAAGCAACAACAGTGGTAGAAATCCCAGCATGTAAGCTCCATCAGAAAACTTGGTCAAACATTTGTATGTAGTTATAATTTGTGCATAAATATATTTAGTTAGTTTTGTATTGAAATTCCTGACTTTGTGATGTATTTTGTATTCGAGGTCTCTGAGACTAATGATCAAACCTCGTTTAATACATGTAGTGTTAAATTTGACCAGTAGAAGGCGACAACGTTAGTATTAGTGATAAATCACATAGAATTTGATGTGTGATTTTTGTGTAATTTCTATATGTGTAAACATTTGAATTGAATTGAATAGCTTTATTTGATTAGGACAATGTATATTGATCAACATATGAGTAAAGCATCACAGTAAATATGCCAGAATTAGCTACAATAGCTCATTTTAATCCTAAAGCTGGCAGTATATAAACACAAAATTACATACAATGTCACACACATTTACAGACAATATCATACATACAATAAACTATGACTTACAATAAATATAGCAAATAAAACAACATAAGATGAACAGCTGAGCATGCACATTACACATGGGTAAACGGCTGTCTTTGTCTTTGTAATTTGTAGTTTGTGTGAATATATTAACACTAATCCTATTTTATTTATGTAAAATACACAACGGACTTTTTACTTTTTTTTATTTTTATTTTATGTTTATATTTTCAGTCTTACATACCTAAATGAAGGAAGAAGTGTAAAAAACTACAACTAAGGAAGGAAAATAATTTCTTCATACTGTTAACTAGTTGCACACGCTGGAAACAAGTAGTGAGGGCAGAATAATTCATTTATTGAAAGTGCAGTGTGAAAGCCAATATGTTAACTTTGCAACTAACTAAACGCAATCTCTAAGGCAGTAGTTTTCAACCTTTTTTCAGTGATGTACCCCCTGTGAAAATTTTTTTAATTTAAGTACCCCCTAATCAGAGCAAAGCATTTTTGGTTGAAAAAAAAAGAGATAAAGAAGTAAAATACAACACTGTCATCAGTTTCTGATTTATTAAATTGTATAACAGTGTAAAATATTGCTCATTTGTAGTGGTCTTTCTTGAACTATTTGGAAAAAAAGATACACAAATAACTAAAAACGTGTTGAAAAATAAACAAGTGATTCAATTATAAATAAATATTTCTACACATAGAAGTAATCATCAACTTAAAGTGCCCTCTTTGGGGATTGTAATAGAGATCCATCTGGATTCATGAACTTCATTCTAAACATTTCTTCACAAAAAAAATAAATCTTTAACAATTTATGGAACATGTCCACAAAAAATCTAGCTGTCAACACTGAATATTGCATTGTTGCATTTCTTTTCACAGTTTATGAACTTACGTTCATATTTTGTTGAATTATTATTCAATAAATATATTTATAAAGGATTTTTGAATTTTTTCTATTTTTAGAATACTTTAAAAAAATCTCACATACCCCTTGGCATACCTTCAAGTACCCCCAGGGGTACACGTACCCCCATTTGAGAACCACTGCTCTAAGGAATATAACCTGCGCAGGGACTTCCTGATTAAAACGTTCACATTTCTTTGTCTGGCCTTTGAGCCCCTGGGCTCTTGAAACTGCGACCCTCTTCATTATGTAGTTGAATAGCCCTGACCTATACCATTGGGCCTTTTTTGTTTTGGGAAGCAGATGTAATGTTGTGGAAAGACAAAAATGTAATCTGTAGTTTGCCTTAATTTTGTTTTGTGTTGTCCTGAAGGCCACCTGTGGTTCGTAAGCAGCTGGGAGAGCTGGGAAAGGTCAGCGAGGAGGTAGAGAAGACCAGCAAGGAGGAAACGGCTGCAAGGTGTGTGTCTGTAACAGGCAGGTAGATGCCAAAAGTAAACCACCTGTTGTCTTCCTGTGTATTTTCTAGGCCGAAACAGGATTCTTCCGATGGCGATCCGTCTGTTGGCAAGAACAGCTACAATAACCCCGCCTACTACATTTTGGAAGGTGTTCCCAATCAGTCGGCCGCTGCGCTGACGTCTGAGCTTCTCCCTTCACCATCCACCCCCGCGCCCCAGGCTACAAAAGCCTTCCCTCCTGTGGCTGTATCTCGGACCAAACCCTGCGCCTCCGCAGCACAGTGTCTCCCACGTAGGCCCATGACAGGTCACTCGGTGCGTGCCATCAGTGAGGAGGGGTCCTCAGAGGACGATGGAGGAGTGTGTGTGGGAGGGGCACAAGGGGGGGCCACTGTGGGGAACACACTCAATCGCCCTCCCCCGGATTTCCCGCCCCCTCCCCTCCCAAAGGGAGCGATAGAGATGGCCGTAGAGGCACCTTTCTTAAAGCCTCGCCCACTTCACCCGGATCTAGCTGAGGTCAAGATTCCTGCGGCCATTCCCGGCGCTCCGTTGGCCCTCGGGGAAGGTTTTAGGCGAGGAAGTGGAGGTGGCGCCGCCGTCGGTGGAGGGGGGGCACTGGACGACCAGTCTTGCTCTGTGCTTCAGATGGCAAAGACCCTGAGCGAGAGTGAGTTTTCTGGACAACCTCCTCGTGCTCCCTCTGCGCCACCTCCCCTCAGGGGGCAGGCTATGGGTTTAGGTCTGGAGGCCTGCCGCACCTTCCCGCCCAGAACTGCCATCACAGAAAGTATCGCTGAGGACCTTCCTGAGGAGGTGAGATGTTTAAAAGATCACAATGGTTTAAGCTGATGGAAAACAGTGAAACATTAACCCTTCTGCACCCCTAGGGCGTTACAAGTGTTCCAATGGGATAGGATTTCTCAGTTTTAAGATCAGCGGCTGAAAATTTTGCCAAGGAGTTGTTTTTTTGTTAAAATAAAATGACATTGTGTTTTTGATTGAAACAATGTTAAAATAGGATACAAACATAGTGTACAGACTAACTCTTTCAGCCCCATTGACTCCCATTATAATGCTATTTTTAAAAGACTGTAATCCTGCTATGGACGCTATGCTTTTTCCATGAGACCGACTGTATCTCATTCTTGTTGACTGAAAAACAAGAAAATAATGTTTTGGTGTTATTGCGCCTCATAACCACCAGAAGGCGCCATAAAACAATGTGCCTGCAGCAATTCTTAGAGCTTTGATGAGCGTAAATGAGTGAAATTATAGTTAAGCTAAGAGTTAAGTTATATACAGTACAGCAAACAAAAGTTTGGACACACCTCATTCAGTGCGTTTTCTTTATTTTCATGCCTATTTACATTGTAGATTGTCACTGAAGGTGGCGCAGTGGAAGAGTGGCCGTGCGCAACCCGAGGGTCCCTTGTTCAATCCCCACCTAGTACCAACCTCGTCACGTCCGTTGTGTCCTGACCAAGACACTTCACCCTTGCTCCTGATGGGTGCTGGTTAGCGCCTTGCATGGCAGATCCCTCCATCAGTGTGTGAATGTGTGTGTGAATGGGTAAATGTGGAAGTAGTGTCAAAGCGCTTTGATTACCTTGAAGGTAGAAAAGCGCTATACAAGTACAACCCATTTATTTATTTTTTTAATTCAAAACTATGAATGAACACACATGGAATTAGGAACTAAACAAAAAAACATGTTGTATATTCTAATTTCTTCGAAATAGCCACCCTTTTCTCCGATTACTGTTTTGCACACTCTTGACATTCTCTTGATGAGCTTAAAGAGGTAATCACATGAAAGGGTTTTCACCTCACAGGTGTCATAGTTTTGATGCCTTCAGTGACAATCTACAATGTAAAATAGTCATAAAAATAAGGAAAACACATTGAAATGAGAAGGTGTGTCCAAACTTTTTAAATTCAATAAACTCAACCAAGTCCTGTCCTCTTTCTCTCATTCTAGCTAAGTAGTTACTGTAATAATATTTTTTGTCTACTTGTCTACTGTACCAAAATCAATGTCATAAATGATTGACCTTTTTAAAGATGTAATTATTCAACCTCAAATTTCCCAGTCGGCAACATATTTTTACAAATATTTACAGTCAATGTTAAGGTTGCATAAGGGTTAAAATTATGCTTGATTCAGCTGTTTTTGCTCAATTGAGTAACATGTCAATATTTCAATGGAAGTTGCATAATCCAATTAACTTTAGCTTCTTTTTTTTGTTTGTTTAGGCACTTTGGGGTAGCAGTAGCTCGTCTATGTCTGTGGGGGAGTCTTCAGTGGGGGAATGGCTGCAAAGACTGGGACTTGAGAGGTATGAGCAGGGACTGCTGCACAACGGCTGGGACGACTTGGAGTTTCTCAGGTACACGCTGGTTGTATACATTCTGGGTATTACAACGTATCTGCAGGCATACTCAACATTGCAAGTACAGTAAACACTCTGCGCCAATTGGTTCCGGGCCTAACTGTGGTAAATGAATTCCCCTGAAGTAGGAATCATAATTTTAATATTTTCATAGCAAAAGCAAAAAAAAACCTTTACAACTTTCTGAATACGGTTTTAACAATATTGCAGACCTTTTAGATGTGAACTATCAACCACATAGCCACCTTTACACCTATAATACAAAGCTTATATAACTTGTCACAGTATATTGACCTACAAACCCCGTTTCTATATGAGTTGGGAAATTGTGTTAGACGTAAATATAAACGGAATACAATGTATTGCAAATCCTTTTCAACCCATATTCAATTGAATGCACTACAAAGACCAAATATTTGATGTTCAAACTCAAACTTTATTTTTTTTTGCAAATGATAATTAACTTGGAATTTCATGGCTGCAACACGTGCCAAAGTAGTTGGGAAAGGACATGTTCACCACTGTGTTACATCACCTTTTCTTTTAATAACACTCAATAAACGTTTGGGAACTGAGGAAACTAATTGTTGAAGCTATGAAAGTGGAATTCTTTCCCATTTTTGTACAGCTGTAAGTGCAAGTTAAAACTACTATGCAAAGCCAAACCCATTTATCAACAATATCCTGAAACAGCACCGGCTTGGCTGGGCCCTAGCTCACCTAAGATGGACTGATGCAAAGCGGAACTGTGGTCTGACGAGTCCACATTTCAAATTATATTTGGAAATGGTATGGGGATGTATTAGTGCCTAAGGCATGGGTAATTTACACATCTGTGAAGGCACCATTAATGCTGAAAGGTCCATACAGGTTTTGGAGCAACATATGTTGTCATCCAAGCAACGTTATCATGGACGCCCCTGCTTATTTCAACAAGACAACTGTTACAACTGCGTGGCTTCGTAAAAAAAGAGTGCGGGTACTTTCTTGGCCCGCCTGCAGTCCAGACCTGTCTCCAATTGAAAATATGTGGCGCATTATGAAGCGTAAAACACGACAGTGGAGACCCCGGATTGTTGAACGACTGAAGCTCTACATAAAACAAAAATGGGAAAGAATTCCACTTTCATGGCTTTAACAATTAGTTTCCTCAGTTCCCAAACGTTTATTGAGTGTTGTTAAAAGAAAAGGTGATGTAACACAGTGGTGAACATGTCCTTTCCTAACTACTTTGGCACGTGTTGCAGCCATGAAATTCAAAGTTAATTATTATTTGCAAAAAAAAAATAAAGTTTATGAGTTTGAACATCAAATATCTTGTCTTTGTAGTGCATTCAATTGAATATGGGTTGAAAATGATTTACAAATCATTGTATTCCGTTTATATTTACATCTTACACAATTTCCCAACTCATATGGAAACGGGGTTTGTACATTGGATTGGTTTTAGCAGCTTTTAGCACAAAATTCATTAAATTGTCCCCCACGCTATGTTTCGCATTTCTTTCCCTTACTGTATAGGAAATTAACAAAAAAGATGTTCCTTCATCGCAGGGCCAACACAGATAGACAGACAACATAGGCGCCAACGCCCCCCGCGACCCCGAAAGGGAATAAGCGGTAGAAAATGGATGGATGGATGTTCCTTCATGTCTTTGTACTTTATTGCCAGTATAGATGTAAAATGGGTCTTAAATTGTATTCATTGTGGTCCATAAAAGTCTCACATATGACTTGTTGTAACCTGTGGAGACCCAGACTTCAATACATGAATGTATGATTTGTGCTGCTGTCGTATTGGATTGGTATCGGTATCTTAAGGCTCAAGGCTGCTAAATCGGTATCGTATCAGAAGGGAAAAGGCTGTATCAGGGCACCTGTAAATAATATAAAATTTTAGCTATACATTTTAATGGTTGAAAAACATGGCTATTATTAAGCGAAAGGTGTGTCCTTGAGAACATATGTATTTAAAAAAATATATAAATATAAAATAATATCTTCCATACGAATCAAATTATCACTTATTTTTGTCCCACATATAGGATACAATTGACTTTTATTTATCCCACAATGGGGAAGTTATTTGTTTTCAGTGCAGATTCAAAAACTTTGCAAAAAAGTATTAAATGTAGCATAAAAGTCACAGAAGTGCCACCTCTTGTTGCTCAGTTCCAAACAGGTTTCAACCAAAAGGCAAAAAAAAATATGAAAACAAGAGGTAAAACTTAAAAATAGAGGACATTACAGAGAACAGTGCTGCTGCAACTAGTTTCCACTTCAGTGGTCCCATTTTTACATACAGCAACAACAGTAAAACGCTATAAAAACTAAAAATTTGTAATAAATAATCAATTGTGCACACATTAAATGACAGCAAAATAATAAAACAACACCACCATCTTAACATCCACATACACAGCGGTGTCCTCTCCAGTGTTCCATGCCAGCATGGTCAGAGACAGAAACAGACCCAATAAAGTGACCAAGAGAGCTGACTCCATCCTAGATTACCCACTAGTTCTCAGAGCTGCTGCAACTCGCTGCGAATTCAGGGGGAAAAAATGCTTTGACGATTTCTTTTTTTTAACCCGCAAATGTTTTGAAGCGAGATGTGGCGAGGAACGTCTGCACAGTGCAGCCGGAAAGTATTCAGATCGCTTCACTTTTCCACATTTTGTTATGCTACAGCCTTATTCTAAAAAGGAACAAATTCATTTTTTCCCTCAAAATTCCACACACAATATCCCATTAAGACAATAGGATTTTTTTTTTTTAAGTTTGCAAATTTACTAAAAATAAAAAACTAAATAAACACAGGTACATAAGTATTCACAGCATTGCTCAATACTTTGTTGATGCACCTTTGGAAGCAATTTATGCCTCAAGTCTCTTTGAATACTATGCATACAAGCTTGGCACACCTATCTTTGGGCAGTTTCGCCCATTCCTCTTTGCAGCACCTCTTGGCTCCATCAGGTTGGATGGGAAGTGTTTGCTTTCATCCGGATGATGCATTCATCTTTCCCTCTATCCTGGCTTGTCTCCTCGTTTCTGCCGCAAAAAAACATCTCCTCAGCATGACGCTGCCACCACCATGTTTCACTGTAGGGATGGTATCGGCCTGGTTTCCTTCAAACATGACGCCTGGCATTCACTCCAAGGAGTTAAATGACTGTCTCATCAGACCAGACAATTTTGTTTCTCATGGTCTGAGAGTCTTTCAGCTGCAATTTGGCACACACTTTATTAAGGAATTACTTTGGTCTGGCCACTCTACCTACAGGCCTGATTGGTGGATTGCTGCAGAGATGGTTGTCCTTCTGGAAGGTTCTTCTCTCTCCACAGAAGAATGCTGTAGCTCTGACAGATTGACCATCTGGTTCTTGGTCACCTCCCTGACTAGACTAAGATGAATGCAGCAATGTACAGAGACATCTTGGATAAAAAAACAACACTTCCCATCCAACCTGATGGAGCTTGAGAAGCGGTGCACAGAGGAATGGGCGAAACTGCGCAAATGATAGGTGTGCCAAGCTTGTGCCATCGTGGACGGCGTGGCGCAGTGGAAGAGTGGCCGTGCACAACCCGAGGGTCCCTGGTTCAATCCCCACCTAGTACCAACCTCGTCACGTCCGTTGTGTCCTGACCAAGACACTTCACCCTTGCTCCTGATGGGTGCTGGTTGGCGCCTTGCATGGCAGCTCCCTCCATCAGTGTGTGAATGTGTGTGAATGGGTAAATGTGGAAGTAGTGTCAAAGCGCTTTGAGTACCTTGAAGGTAGAAAAGCGCTATACAAGTACAACCCATTTATCATTTAAAAAAACACGAGGCTGTAATTGCTGCCAAAGGTGCCTCAACAAAGTATTGCTCAAAGGGTCTGTATACCTATGCACATGTGATTGTTTTTAGGTGTTTTATTTTTATTACATGTTCTAATTTTTTGAGAAAAACATTTTTCACATTGTAATTATGTTGAATTTTGAGGACAAACAATTGGAGTAAGGCTGGAACATAACAAAATGGGGAAGAAATTAATCGCTGTAAAACTTTCCCGAGGCACTGTGTCCCCTGTATTGTCAAAATGTATAACTTTATCCAAAAACATGGGCGATAAGGTGCTAGTTTTGAAAAATGGACACATGTTAATAACCCATGGTCTTTGTATTCCAAAAACAGTACTGTTATTGTACTGACTAATACATGATGGACATTAATTATTTAATAGTAGTTGATTGGAATACTGTATACTGGGGGTGTGGGAAAAAATCGATTCGAATTTGAATCGCGATTCTCACGTTGTGCGATTCAGAATCGATTCCCCATCCATCCATCCATTTTCTACCGCTTATTCCCGTTTGGGGTCGCTGGGGGTGCTGGCGCCTATCTCAGCTACACTTGGGCGGAAGGCAAGGTACACATCGATTCTCATTTTTAAAAAATGCATTATTATTTTTATTATTTTTTTTAATCAATCCAACAAAACAATACAATCCAATACCAAAACCATACCTGACCCAGCAACACTCAGAACTGCAATAAACTGAGCAATTGAGGAGACACAAACACAACACACAACAAACCAAAAGTAGTGAAACAAAAATGAATATTATCAACAACAGTATAAATATTATTTATCATTTCAGCATAGCAGTGATTAAAAATCCCTCACTGACATTATCATTAGACATTTATAAAAATAATAAAAAAGAACAATAGTGTCACAGTGGCTTACACTTGCATCACATCTCATAAGCTTGACTACACATTGTGTCCAATATTTTCACAAAGATAAAAATAAGTCATATTTTTGGCTCGTTTAATAGTTAAAACAAATTTACATTATTGCAATCAGTTGATAAATCATTGTCCTTTACAATTATAAAAGCTTTTTACAAAAATCTACTAAAAATAATAAACAGTAGTGTCACAGTGGCTTACACTTGCATCGCATCTCATAAGCTTGACAACACATTGTGTCCAATGTTTTCACAAAGATAAAATAAGTCATATTTTTGGCTCGTTTAATAGTTAAAACAAATTTACATTATTGCAATCAGTTGATAAAAAACATTGTCCTTTACAATTATAAAAGCTTTTTACAAAAATCTACTACTCTGCTTGCATTTTAGCAGACTGGGGTAGATCCTGCTGAAATCCTATGTATTGAATGAATAGAGAATCCTTTTAAATCGGGAAAAAATCGTTTTTGAATCGAGAATCGTGTTGAATTGAAAAAAAATCAATTTTGAATCGAATCGTGACCCCAGGAATCGATATTGAATCGAATCGTGGGACACCCAAAGATTCGCAGCCCTACTCTTTACACTTGACTCACAGGAATGACTTTGTCGTCATCTTGTTTATTATTGTTTTACAGTGACATTACAGAGGAGGACCTGGAGGAGGCGGGAGTCCTGGACCCCGCCCACAAGCATATACTGCTGGAGAGCCTCAGACAGCAGCAGAAACTGTAGCAAACTTTACGGACGCTTCAAGCAGTCGTTGCTGTCGTGACATCCAACGGTTCCTTCTGAGGGATTGTGCACTTCATTTTGACTTTTTAAAATGACTTGCTGGACCTTTTCAGTGGCGCCGCCAACGGTTGTTGTTGTTGTTGTAGATGTGGCCTTATTTCGGAGTCTGTCGCCTTATTTCGGAGTCTGCCGCCTCACTGCATGTCCCTCAGCTCTCAGCGCAGAAGCGAGAACGTTGTCAGGACTGGTCAAGTGTTTCGTGGCGTCCATAAAGACACGACAAAGTGGGGCATGTCTCAGGTATTTCCCCAACGACGCTCGCAACCTGGAAAGGATGTGGAGGAAGTTGCTCCAGTTAAATGTCAAACCACAGAGACACAAAACCGAAAGTGGCGGTTGTATTGAAAACCTACATCACGCGGACTGAACTCAGTCTTGTCAGTTTCAGTGCCAGCATGTGTTGTTTCAGTGTTTATTTATGGTTTTATCTTTTCTTGTAAGGATAAAGGGAAAAACGGTGCCAACCAGTAGTCTGCTGAAAGCACAACGTCAGCTTTGGCCCTTTTCACATGACATGACAGCAGGCTGAAGGTTTCATTTCTCATGTCCACACTATTTCACTGTGACAGCACAACTTTATGTCACAATTATTCATGCCTAATTGTAACAGTCAGCTAAGTTGACTAACTGGTTTGAAAGATTAAATAAACCACACTGTTGTCTTGAAGAATACCACTGGTTACCAAAAACATGAGGACGGAAAGAAAAGTAATTCTCCTCTTTTTTTTTTCATGTTGTTGGTGTTCCCTGATTTGGCCACCAGGTGGTGCTGTTTAACCATTAGCCTCACCTGTAGCTGCTCACTGTGAAACCTGGTAATACCTTTCAGTTTTAAGTATATACATTAATGTAAAAATGTTTCTTAAAATTATTCTTTATATAAGTTTGCACATCTGTTAAAGTTCAATTTTGAAGTTTTTAAAAGCCATTTAAATGGATTGATTATCACATTTTCTCTCGCTACAATAATTCACAATTTTATTTCCAACCCACCTACACAATTCAAATAAGCAATATATTTATCTGTAAAAAAAAAAAAAAAAAAATTAAAGAAACATGGCGTGTGTGTCTCGATAAAGGAGTAGTAAGATGCAGAAGCTTATATAGTCGTGCCCCATTACTCAGATAATCTGTTTCTTATTAATTGATACTATACATCATCACCTGACACTTGACAGTATTAAATATATAATGTAGCCCATCTTGTCACTTAATACACACTTGTTGCAAAAAAGACATTGTTTCTGTTAAGCTGAAACTGTGAATGTTGTGCATGCATGTGTTGTATTTGTGTGGGTTTAGTATAACCCAGGGGTGTCCAAAT
The DNA here is from genome assembly GCF_033978795.1 of Nerophis ophidion. NCBI lineage: Eukaryota > Metazoa > Chordata > Actinopteri > Syngnathiformes > Syngnathidae > Nerophis > Nerophis ophidion. The sequence continues at coordinate 47,122,583 of NC_084623.1, forward strand.
TCATATCACTCTTCAAACATTGCTGACTATATTTTGATATTTTAAACAAATATATATATATAGCTGAGATAGGCGCCAGCGACCCCAAAAAGGGAATAAGCGGTAGAAAATGGATGTGTGTGTGTGTGTATGTATATATATATATATATATATATATATATATATATATGTATGTATGTATATGTGTGTATATGTGTGTGTATATATATATGTATGTATGTATGTATATATATATGTGTGTGTGTGTATATATATGTATATTTGTATGTGTGTATATATATATATGTATATTTATATATGTGTATGTATGTATATATACATGTATATATGTGTGTGTGTGTGTGTGTGTGTGTGTGTGTATATATATATGTATGTATGTGTATATATATATATGTTTGTATATATACATGTATGTATATATATCATTGTATGTGTGTATATATATATATATATATATATATATAAAGGCATATTATTAAATTTGCTGGTGCTAAAGGATTTTCAAGCATAAAAGTGACTAAATTAAAAAAAAAAACTGCTTTAGTATTGGCTATAGGGGAGACTAAACCAATCAGAGCGCGCTGTCCAGCACCCTGGCTCCTGATTGGCTTAGCCGAAGCCTTAGGCCGTAAGGCAACATTAAGAGTGTAAAGGTAACGAAAGGGAGTTATTTCATGTGTAAAGGGTTGAAATCCGTTTGTAAAAAGCTTCTTAAAATTCAAGCTATTGAAATATTTGATGTATAACTATTGATTCCTACTTAATGCAAATTCACTTATTGAAATTAACAGCGATAAACGAAGAACGACTGTATAGTTAAATAAAAACATCAAAAACAGCAGTAAACTCATAATAAACCCATAATGTTAAGTGAAAGAAAGTACTAATTTTACCGGAAACAATTTATGACAGTAATAAAATAAACGTTACAATCAAACAGTTTAAATGTTGGGGTTGTGATAGGCCTCGACAAATGCATAAAAACAATGAATAAAGTCAACAATTGTGTGAACGGTAATTAGCTCAGAAAAAAAGTCAACATTATCACAATAAAGCCAAATATTGTGGGAATAAAGTGACTATTTGGAAAATGTAGTGGAAAACATTTTTAAAACAGAAATGGAGGTGGGGGGAGCAAACAATTTAATTGTTATTATAATATGAGGAAAATTTTAATTTGAAAGGCACATATTTGGAAAATGTAAAAACAAAAAAAATCACGAGTGGGGAGGAAAAGCAAACAATTTAATGTAAGTAAACTAATGATCATATTATATGTCAAGTGTAACACAAAGGCTGAAATTATGATGTTTTTCCCTTCAAATTATTTCATTTATTTGCACATCTACGGGTTGATTTACAAAATATTAAAGCGGACTCTGAAATTTTCTATGTGGGGCCCTTGTTTTAGACATTATCGGTTTAAAGGATGAGTGGTGTACTAAAGCAAGAAGCTTTATGCTAGATATTGTTGTGTAATCACATGCACACACATACACAAGGAAAGGTCATTAAACACATCACTTAGTGCTTCCATAATGTAGATTTATTAGAATAATCAGAGTAGTGCTATAATGTGTCTTTCACTGGCGTTTCTGTGAGACGGAAATCAATCTAGAAAACAAAAAAATGTGTTGTCTTGCTAATATTTTATATTACTAATTACAGGATTTACAGTCACACAATTTCATGAGCCACTTTTTTTTTTTCCAAGAAAAAATCCATAATGACACATTTAAAAAATAATAATAAATACTAATAGTGTCCCTTTCTTCAGCAGATATCGCAGTCAAAGAGGATTGCAACCCAGAAGAGATCTGTGTCTTTGTAAAGGAGCGCAGGAGGAACCTCATCTGTCCTGACAGTATTCAAACGCATCCTTTTTTCTTGCACTTTTCAGGAGGGCGAACAATGAGCTGGAAGTGGAGGAACGTGTGTGTGAGGGGGGAAAATTCTTCAGCCATAAATGTAAGTAAAAAAAAAAATGTTTAAAAAGGCCGGTTTATGGCAAGAACACTATGCTGCTGTAATGGTCACTTTTTAAACCCGCAAGTTGCTGCATGTGAACAAAGTAGCTACTGATGGGCCGGAAAGCACTGGGGGGTCACTTTAAGGGAGGTCACTGGGGGGCTTGTTACAGTAAAGAGGCAGGAAGGGATGAGCTAAAGGGTCTCCTAATTGGATTTAGGGGCTCCTCTTCCTCCTTGCTGTGCTCTGAGAAATGTTTGGACTTCTGCTTACAGAACTGGTACCTGACCAGCATGCTCATGAGCTCTGCTGTATTGTGTGTGTGTGTATGTGTGTGTGTAAGTGTGTGTGAGACGGATGAGGTTTGAGTCAGACCCGGTTTTTATGACCTCTGTGCTTCAGAACAGGTTCGTCTTGAGTGCGCCGTTGGGTTTTCTGTGGAAGGAGGACAGGACCCCCGCAAAAGGCCCCGTCATACTGTCCGCCGGCTGCCAGGCCTTCAGAATCTCCTGCGTCTGGGCGGCGGGCTGAGCCACGGCCGGGTTGGTCGGCCCCAGGCCGGACCAGCTGGGCGCCTTGAGCCCCTGCAGGACCGGCGAGCCGGAGGCGTAGCCGCTGTTGGTCGGCGCCGGGCTGGGGCTCAGGCTGGAGGGGCTGCCCAGGTTGCCGTTGGCCGAGCCGGGCAGGGAGGCCGTACTGTCGGGCGTGGGGCTGCAGGTGGATTCTTTGGACTCGTCGTCTGATGACGATCTGGCCTCGCCGTTCTTTTTCCCCGCAGAGCCGCCTCCGCCGGAGGTGTTGTTGTTGTTGTTGTTGCCGCCTGCGCCGGCGGAACTGTTGGCTTTGGCGTTGGCGGCTCGCTCTTGCTTCCGGAACTTGGCACGCCTGTTCTGAAACCACACCTGGTACCCCCACAGACACACACACATTGTTAGTTATCCTCCAGAAAACCAGTGTCCTCTACAGTGGACATATTTTTTTTTCCAAAACAAAGGAACTTCCACTGCAGCTAACGGCCTCTGACCTGTACTCTGGCTTCTGTCAGGTCGATCTTGAGAGCCAGCTCCTCCCGGGTATAAATGTCCGGGTAGTGCGTCTCCGCAAAGACCCGCTCCAGCTCCTTCAGCTGGGAGCTGGTAAACGTGGTCCTGATGCGCCTCTGCTTTCGTTTCTCGTTCAGGCCCGAAGGGTCCGAGAAGAACTTATAAGGAACTGTGAGAATGCAAACAAAAAGAAGACCTTTAACACACTTTTGTCACATTTTAATTTGAAATGACTAATTATTCATGCTTTATCAAGTAAATATTGTAATATAATCCCATGTTTATCAAACTTTTTAAAATATTCTAATGTAATATTTGGTGTAATATTATTTTCAAATACATTTTCTAATTGTTTTAATAAAGACATGATATATGTGTGTGTGTGTGTGTGTATATATATATATATATATATATATATATATATATATATATATATATATATATATATATATATATATATATATATATATATATAATTTATTTTAGGCAATGACATTAAAAAAAAGTACAAGGTAGACAACAATTATTCGATTATTAATGCGTCGGATTGGTGAGTTGTTGGGTCAATTTATCAACATTTCATTGCATTTATTCCAAAACATATGTAGGATTATTGCTATTAATTAAAACACCTAATTGAGTTCACAACGCTTTTTTTTAAATGACAGAAAATTGCTTTTTATTAAATTTTACTATAACGAAAAATAAATATCCAAATGGATTTAGACCAATTTGATTAATGTAAACAATGAAAGATTGCATTATGACAATAAAATGATCGAATTTTATTTGCATAAAAATAGAATTAGTAGAATTGCAGGCCTACCGAAAAATGTCACGTATAATCAAATAGAAATGTAAAAACTTGTGCAGGCCTCGTTATCAGACACATTTTCCACGATGCATATCGCGATTAATAATCGTCCCGAATGACTTTCAAGGTGACTGTCTCTTCTCTACCTGACGAATAAGGAGCGGGCTGGTGGTCTCTCAGGGCCCCCAGGGTGCAGCTGGCCGTGCTGAGCGGTGTGCATCCCGGGTTGGAGAAGGGTCCGCTGCGGATGGGATTGTACTGGAAGGAGCTGGCCTGACTGCAGGAGCTGAAGTCCGCGTAGGCCGACGCTTCCATGGCGGCCATGCAAGAGTCATAGGAGTTCAGGTAGGAGTAATCCATTTTATACATGGAGATGAGCCGGTGTGCGCGGATGAAGTCTCTCCGGTAAATCTCCACTTGCACGTCTGTTTTTATAAATATGTGTGTATGTGTGTGTGTCCACAAAAGATGTCTTCCTATCTCATCCAAAAACAATCCAAGCAGTCTTTCTCGGTACTTCTTGCCTGCGCCTCGTCGTCCGTTTGACAGCAGCGAGCTGCTCTCCTCCCGCTTATAATAAAGTTGCCAGCGGGAGAGACAATGGCGAGGCGGTGGTCTAGTTTCCATGACAATGGTGGCCGCGCCCACCGCGCGACGGCCACGCCCACCGCGCCGCGCTGCCGTCGAAAAGTTATACTGTTCCCTATGCGTCCATTATCGGACACGTCTTAACTGTCATAGCGGGTGCACAATAATTGTTTTATTTTTTATTTTTTTTCTTTAAATCCAAAATTCTTACTCACATGCTGTTTTTTTTTCTAAAAAAAAAATTTGGGCAAAAATATAACTTCATATTCAGACAGGAGGTCTTTATACGGCCGCAAACTTCCAGATGTGACGGTGATTGCCCAGATTAAAAGCTTTGATTTGATTCCGATGTACTTTTTACAGACGCGTCACAGTTTGATGGATGGACGGCACACACACACACACACACACACACACACACAATAAAGAGAAAGGAGTGGCCGTGGAGACAAGCGAGCAGTCGCCGTAAACACATTGACGCCCCATAAATTGGTTTAGGTTTATTGTTGGATGCCATAAGATGAGCCATAAGTCATATATATATATTGGACGAAACGCACCTGTAAACGCAAATTAACGCGTGTTTGATTAGTATTATATTTTATTTCTACATGATGCGCATTAAACGTGTTGAATGCCAAATAATTTTGACGCTATTGACATTTATTGCGAGGTGCAAAAATAAAAACAATACATGTCCCTATTGCACTCTTCTTGTTTGCTATTCGTTTTTTCCCCCCCTTGTAAAAATTCATGCAATAACTGTCAAAATGTGTCATGTGTTGAAATGAACAAATCAGGTTAAAGCAGTTTCGGGGCGCCTCTCACCCCTAAAACGACCTCTATAATATTGCGGTAATGTCGGCGATTATTGTTAATATCACCCAGATAAATATGAATATAGCAGCAAAGGAGAAATATAGTGCTTTAATCAACACCAATTGAATTAATGAGTCTTGTTATTGTCACCGCGGAAGAATAAAGCGTGTTTGTTGGTATAAATGCAACATGTTTATTATCATGATGTTTTTATTGCACGCACAAACAAGCAGCGTCAGCATGTTTTTTGGGGGGGGGAGGCCGTCTGGTGGGTTCAAAGGTGACTTAAACGGTTTTCAGTGTTAAACTGTGCCAACAAATAAACAAACAAACAAAAAAGAGCAAACTTCCCGCCTTTTACCCTCCCTTTGGATTTTTTTTTAATCCCTTCAAAGCACGGATGCTCTCTTCCCGGGCCACTAATCCGCCCTTTGGTCCACTTGGCACCGAGGGAGACCTCTCCTCCTCCTCCTCGGTTTTAACTTTGGACTTTTACATTCATGACGGAAACAGTAACGTGGATCTTTTTCATTCATGGCGTCCGAGTCAACACGAGGGGCGGACACAATGGTGCCCCAGAGGCCCCTGAGGGCCCCTGAGAGAGAGAGACTATGTAGGGATTATAAAGCTTTGTGGGGATCTATACCGTAGTCTATCATGAATGAATATAGGACTGGGATGTCAACATCAGCAATTATAGAACGTGTTATATGTGTGTGTGTGTGTGTGTGTGTGTGTGTGTGTGTGTGTGTGTGTGTGCGTGCGCGCGCAAACTGACATATTTCCTCCATGCATGTCGTTATTTTTTCATCATTTTGTAATTAATTGGACACAATTATCAATCAATCAATGTTTATTTATATAGCCCTAAATCACACGTGTCTCAAAGGGCTGCACAAGCCATAACGACATCCTGGGGTCAGATCCCACATCACAAATGATGTATTGTAGTTGAAGTCCTATCGGCCATTTCCTTGAAGGCCTACTGAAACCCACTATACCAGGGGTCGGGAACCTTTTTGGCTGAGAGAGCCATGAAAGCCAAATATTTCAAAATGTATTTACGTGAGAGTCATGTCCTATTTTTTTAACACTGAATACAACTAAATGCGTGCATTTTTAAGTAAGACCAACATTTTTAGAGTATAATAAGTCTCTTATTCTTTTTAATAACATTGTTATTCTGAAGCTAACCAATAATAGATAAAATGTCATGTCTGTTGATCATGTTTTTGCTTGCCCATGTGCTGTTTGTCCTTTGGACTCTTTTAAGTTCCTGTTTTTTTCCACTCCCTTGTCTGGTTTATTTGGTTTCTCATTTTGTCCACCTGTCTCTGGTGGACAAAATGCCCGCACACCTGCTTCCCGAGCACTAATCAGAGGCAGTATTTAAGCTCGTCTTTGCCAGTCAGTCGCCCTGTGCTGACTTGTTTCATGCCTTGCCATAGTTTCGTGCTTCATGCCATGCCAAGTAAGTTTTGTTTGATTTATGTTCTTAGTATGTTTATGGGTTAGCTTTGTTCCTTAGCCCAAGTTGTGCCTCCGCTAGTTAAAATTAAATCATGTTTTTACCTAAATGCCATGTCCCGAGTAGTCCGTCTGCCTTCCTGGGAGAACGACCCCGCAGCAAGCTGCGACCCCCCCATCGTGACATAAAATACTTCTTACCATTAATGCGACTTCTTGAACAGGTGCGGTAGAAAAAGGATGGATGGATTTAAATGCATGAGAAGGTTTTATATTTTGAACATTATTTTTAGCACTGTGAATTCCAGCGGAATTATTCATAATTATTGTGTTAAGCAATCAGATTTATCTGAGAGCCGGATGCAGTCATCAAAAGAGCCACATCTGGCTCTAGAGCCATAGGTTCCCTACCCCTGCACTCTACCCACCACACAGTCTGATAGTTTATGTATCAATGATGAAATATTAACGTTGCAACTCATGCCAATACGGCCTTTTTAGTTTACTAAATTGCAATTTTAAAATTCCCACGAAGTGTCCTGTTGAAAACGTCGCAAAATGCTGACGTGCACGCGTGACATCACGGAAATATTAGCGCTGCGCACACACACAGCTAAAAGTCGTCTGCTTTAATCGCATAATTACACAGTATTTTGGACATCTGTGTTGCTGAATCTTTTGCAATTTGTTCAATTAATAATAGAGAAGTCAAAGTAGAAAGATGGAGTTGGGAAGCTTTAGCCTTTAGCCACACAAACACACGGTGATTCCTTGTTTAAAATTCCCGGAGGTGAAACTTTACTGTGGATCAGAGCGGTCAAGCGAACATGGATCCCGACCACTTGTCAACCAGCAGTTTTCGGTGAGAAAATTGTGGTAAAAAGTCGCCACTTACCGGAGATCAGCTGAGCTTGTGCCGTCTGTACAGCTGCCGTCGACTTCCATTAGACACTGGCGTCACCACACCCGTGGATACACACTTCCGACTATCAGGTAATATTAAACTCACTAAAACACTAGCAACAAAATAGAAAGATAAGGGATTTCCCAGAATTATCCTAGTAAATGTGTATAATAACATCTTAATCTGTCCCAATGCAATCGCGTTGTTTTTTTTTAACTTGATTTTTTTTTTTTTCTAGTCCATCGCTATCAATATCCTCAAACACAAATCTTTCATCCTCGCTCAAATTAATGGGGAAATTGTCGTTTTCTCGGTCCGAATAGCTGTTTTTGTTGGAGGCTCCCATTAAAAACAATGTGAGGATGTGAGGAACCATCAACGGGTGTCGTCATCGTCTGCGACTCCCCGTAAAGGCAGGGCTTTTCTGTTAGCGACCAAAAGTTGCAAACTTTATCATCGATGTTCTTTTCTAAATCCTTACAGCAAAAATATGGCAATATCGCAAAATGATCAAGTATGACAGATAGAATGGACCTGCTATCCCCGTTTTAATAAGAAAATCTCATTTCAGTAGGCCTTTAAACGTCATCAAATCTGCCTTTGCCATTGTTATATTAAAGTCCTACTGAAACCCACTACTACCGACCACGCAGTCTGATAGTTTATATATCAATGATGAAATATTAACATTGCAACACATGCCAAAGGCCGGTTTAGTTTACTAAATTACAATTTAAAATTTCCCACGGAGTTTCTTGTTGAAAACGTCGCGGAATGTTGACGCGTGTTTGTGACGTCTCGGGTTGTAGCGGACATATCAGCCCAGCACCACTTACGACTAAAAGTTGTCTCTTTTCATCGCATAATTACACAGTAATTTGGACATCTGTGTTGCTGAATCTTTTGCAATTTGTTCATTTTATAATGGAGACGTCAAAAAAGAATGCTGTTGGTGGAAAGAGGTGGATTGCAGCTGCCTTTAGCATCGAAACACAGCCGGTGTTTCTTTGTTTGTTGTGAAATTTTAACAGAGCGGTCAAGCGGACATGTTTATCTACGTCAACCAGCAAGTTTTTGGATGGGAAAATTGTAATATTAAGTCGGCTCTTACTGGAGACTTCAGTGGATTATGGGACCTCCTCCTGTAGCTGTCAAAAAGGCAGCTGTGATCTCGGCTCCTCGGCTTCTCTCAGAGACACTGGTGTTCACCGCAGCCATCCGACTTTCAGGTATGACAGTATAATCTCACTAAAATAGTATTAACACAATAAGCAGATAAAGGATTTTCCAGAATGATCCTAGTAAATGTGTCTAATTACATCTGAAACGGTTCCACTGCCGCCGCCCGGAGCTGTTGCTTTTTTTTTTTTTTTTTTTTGCGGCTCACTCTAACTTTCCTCATCCACAAATCTTTCATCCTCGCTTAAATTAATGGGGAAATCGTCGTTTTCTCGGTCCGAATACCTCTTGCTACTGGAGGCTATGATTATTAACAATGTGAGGAGCCCTACAACCCGTGACGTCACGCGCAGATCCTCTGCTACTTCCGGTAAAGGCAAGGCTTTTTTATTAGCGACCAAAAGTTGCGAACTTTATCGTCGATGTTCTCAACTAAATCCTTTCAGCAAAAATATGGCAATATCGCGAAATGATCAAGTGTGACACATGGAAGGGACCTGCTATCCCCGTTTAAATTAGACAATCTCATTTCAGTAGGCCTTTAAGTATTGTGGTCGTTAAAGAGGCTTTTCCCACTGTTTGCCAAAAAAACAAAAACACGGTGTTAATGTTATTTGATTCGTGTAACTCAATTAATTATATTGCAGGCAACAGTGTTTAATTGTGCCTAAAACAAGTAGCAGTTTATTCGATTTTTTTTTTTTTTGTGGTACTATTCAAAAACAAGTGTTTTATTTTGGGAATATTTCAAAAGAAAGCTGACACACAGAGTGAGACCACCTGCTTACAAGCTGCACGTGTCATCGCCCCCCCCTCCCTCCAATTGATTGAATGGCGCGTAAAATAACATCAAGTCTGCAGCACAAACCTCACATTTGATGGATGACAGCCGCAGTTTCCATGCAAGAAGGTCGAAAGCGAGGGTCCATGCAGGGACGACCCCCCCACACCCCCACCCCAGCCCTCTCGCCCCTCCCCATCGTCTCGGCCCTCGTCGCCATGCAGCGTCTCTTGCTCCCAATTACTGCAATGCACCGTGACGCTGTTGCGTTCAAGTGCTGATGCGTGCATCTTCAGCAGCGTCGTCTTATGTTGTCTGATGTGCAGCAACAATATCATCACTGCATGTGAAAATGATGCACGTAACGAGTGCGATGTATTTACATGAAACTTACATGTTTATGTTGCACTGCTTTATGTGTGCAAAATATAGTTCAGTAAAATAGCAACAATGGGGACAAAATGCAAGAAAAAACAATAACTTAAATACATTATGATGCGTGCGTGCCTTTATTGGGAAAAATATCATTTGAAAAGCAAAATAAATGTTGCAAAATAGCTCATCTAATAATAATATCAATATAGTAATTGTCATTGCAGGTAAAAAGCAGTCCATTTTTTTGCAGAATGTAATATATTAATAATCATAGAAAAATGTGATATAAATGTACAATAAAAATAAGAAAATTGAGTAAATTTGCAAGAATGGGTTGGTAATTTTACCATAATAAAATATTACTATGTTGGGAGACAGAAATTACCATTTTAGATGAATAAATGTGAACATTTTGTGAAGAAATTGTAGTAATTTGTCACAAAGGGGAAATGTAATTTTACAAGAAAACATGTATTTAGAAGGGAAAAAAAAAGACAAATTTTACTAAAAGTGAATAATCATTTAAAAAAAGTAATGATTATTTGTAGAATTTATTTGTAATTTTACAAGACGACTGACTATAATAAGAAAATGTAAGTTTGCAATAAGTTATGATATCTCAGTAAAATAGGATATTTTATTAGAGTGTAAGTAAAGTATTTAGAGGAATATAGCTTAACATGCTGTTAAGATAATTGGTTACAAGAAAAAGTTGAACATTTACAAGAAAAAAAAATATCGTCGTTTTAGCAGAATAAAACAGTGTTAATAATAGCAGAAAACTAAGGTGGTTTTATCATTACAGTAAGATAGTAAATTAATAGGGGAAAAAAATAAGTTTTAGAAGAAGATTTCATCAAGAAATGGTAAGAAAAAAGTAGTCATTGTTAGAAAAAAATGTCATATTGTATTTTTCCGTACAAAAATAGTAAGATGTCATGAGTTTGCAAGAATAAGGTATAATCTTATCACAGTGTTGAGTTTAGAAGAATACAATTAAACGTTTTGTTTAAAATTGTATTAATTATTGATGGATTAAGTTGTCATTTTACCAGAATAAAACAGTGTTATTAATAGCAGAACAATAAGGTGGTATTATTATCACAGTGAGATAGTAAATTAATTAGTTTTAGAATAAATATTTTGTCAAAAAATGGTAGTAATAGTTACAAGAAAAAGTAGTAATTTTACCAGATTAAAATGGTTATTAGAAAAAAAATACAAATTGTATTTTTATAGGACAAAAATAGTAAGAAAAGGTCATTCATTTGCAAAAATAAGATATATTATCACTGTGTTGAGTTTAGAAGAATACAATTAAATAATTTTGTCTAAAATTGTAGTAATTAGCACTGAGTTAAATTAATATAATTAAATAATGTTACAAATAAAATAAATACTAAAAATAGTATTATTCATAGAAAAGTAATTATTAATTGTAGAATGAAGGGAAAAAACCTGCAAGAAAAAAAAGGGTAGTCATGTATTAAATGTAATGAAGTAATATTGTAGTGTGTGGGCAGATATGATAATGAGTGGACCACCGTGGTCACCTGCGGCTCTAAACGTGATATTTCCACGATATTGTTGAAACATCACTCCAAAAAAAAGCATCGATTGTTGTGTGTGCCTGAAAGCCCAAGAAAGAGTTCCAAGGCGGGAGCCTTCCTTGTCCTGCTTCACATGACACTAATGGAGGTCGGCGTGTTACTTAAAAAAGAAGCTTTTCAGGAGGAAAAAAAAAAAAAAAAAAGCCCATCCCGGGAGAGCAGAGCAGACGTGCACGCAGCTGCAGCGTCCGCGCGCGTGCCCGCGCTGCTAGATGTTCTCCAAACAAGCTAATTAGATCTGCAGCTCTCAAAGCAGCCCAGCGGCGAGCCTCGCCGAGCTGTGGAAACTTAATTCAATTACTTTTCCCGCTAAACTAATTAGGCTGCAATCTGCCACGCGAGCTGTCCCTGAGCAAGGTTCGAATTAGGCGGAATGGATTTGTTCCTTTTCTTTAAAAGAATGACGGACAGACTGCGTGCGCGCGCCTGCTCCGCGCTCCTTTATCAGCCTAAAATGCTGCGTTCTCAGGAGGGGCGCGTCACGTGACCTCACGCATGCGCAGACAGCGGCGGCGCGCCAAACGCAACAAAGACACGACGGGTGTCCAAAGTGTGGCACGGAGGCCTTTTGCGGCACAGATAAGTCCATTTTCGACCAGTCAAGGTAATTCATTATTAATGACGTGTATTATTTTGGACCACATCACAATTGTTGTCTTAGTCAGCAAAAACACAATGCAATGTCAATGTTTAGTTCAGTTAGCTTAGCATTACATCCACTTACACTGGATTAGCTTTAGCATCTTGAATATTTCCGTTTTTTTTAGCACTAGGGCCTTGGGGCCATTTGCTGTTTTTGTTAGCCCACAACCCTGTTTCCATATGAGTTGGGAAATTGTGATAGATGTAGGATACAATGATGTTCAAATAATTTTCAACCCATATTTAGTTGAATATGCTACAAAGACAACATACCGTATTTCCTTGAATTGCCGCAGGCCATATAGTATGCGCCTGCCTTGAATTACTGCCGGGTCAAACTCGCTTCCCAAAATAATTAGCGCATGCTTAGTATTACCGCCTGGTTAAACTCGTGACACTTCCCCTTTCATCATTTTCAAAACAGAGGAGGCTGATTTCAATACCGGTAATTTGAAATCGCATAAAGGGAAGAAGATTAAGACCTATTCAGTAGGGTTTAAGGTCAAAGCTTACATCATACTCAAATTTTTACTGCATACCTATGGTAAGTGCCGGAGTGAGAAGAGGTTTTAAAATAATTAGCGCATGCTTACTTTTACCGCATGCCTTTGGTAAGCGCAGGAGTGAGGAGAGGTTTTAAATTAATTAGTGGCCTGGCGGCAATTCAAGGAAATACGGTATTTAAGTTTTTTTAGCATTAGGGTCTTGGGGCCATTTGCTATTTTTGTTAGCCCACAACATAGTTTACAAACCGCGTTTCCATATCAGTTGGGAAATTGTGTTAGATGTAAATATAAACAAAATGCATTGATTTGCAAATTCTTTTCAACCCATATTCAGTTGAATATGCTACAAAGACAAGATATTTGATGTTCAAACTCATAAAAAATTTTTTTTTGCAAAGAATAATCAGAAGTTGATGCCAGCAACACGTGACAAATAAGTTGGGAAAGGAGGCAATAGATATTGATAAAGTTGAGGAATGCTCATAGGACACTTATTTGGAACATCCCACAGGTGTGCAGGCTAATTGGGAACAGGTGGGTGGCACAACTGCGTGAGCAAATAGTCAAACAGTTTAAGAACAACGTTTCTCAAAGTGCAATTGCAAGAAATTTAGGGATTTCAACATCTATGGTCCATAATATCATCAAAAGGTTCAGAGAATCTGGAGAAATCACTCCACGTAAGCGGCATGGCCAGAAACCAACATTGAATGACCGTGACCTTCGATCCCCTTATATATATATATATATATATATACGTATATATATATATATATATATATATATATATATACATATACATATACATATATATATCAAAAACCGACATCAATCTTAAAGGATATCACCACATGGGCTCAGGAACACTTCAGAAAACCACTGTCACTATATACAGTTAGTCGCTACATCTGTAAGTGCAAGTTAAAGCTCTACTATGCAAAGCGAAAGACATTTATCAACAACATCCAGAAACACCGCCGGCTTCTCTGGGCGCGACATCATCTAAGATGGACTGATGCAAAGTGGAAAAGTCTTCTGTGGTCTGACGAGTCAACATTTAAATCGTTTTTGGAAATATTCGACATCGAGTCATCCGGACCAAAGGGGAAGTGAACCATCCAGACTATTATCGACGCAAAGTTCAAAAGCCAGCATCTGTGATGGTATGGGGGTGCATTAGTGCCCAAGGCATGGGTAACTTACTCATCTGAAAGGTACATACAGGTTTTGGAACAACATATGCTGCCATCTAAGCGCTGTCTTTTTCGTGGACGCCCCTGCTTATTTCAGCAAGACAATGCCAAGCCACATTCAGCACATGTTACAACAGCGTGGCTTCGTAAAAAAAGAGTGCGGGTACTTTCCTGGCCCGCCCGCAATACAGAACTGTCTCCCATCAAAAATGTGTGGCGCATTATGAAGCATAAAATACGACAGCGGAGACCCCGGACTGTTGAACGACTGAAGCTCTACATAAAACCAGAATAGGAAAGAATTCCACTTTCAAAGCTTCAAGAATTAGTTTCCTCAGTTCCCAAACGTTTATTGAGTGTTGTTAAAAGAAAAGGTGATGTAACACAGTGGTGAACATGCCCTTTCCCAACTACTTTGGCACGTGTTGCAGCCATGAAATTCTAAGTTAATTATTATTTGCAAAAGAAAGAAAAAATTATGAGTTTTAACATCAAATATCTTGTCTTTGTAGTGCATTCAATTGAATATGGGTTGAAAAGGATTTGCAAATCACTGTATTCTGTTTGTATTTACATCTTACACAATTTCCCAACTCATATGGAAACGGGGTTTGTAATAGAAAAACAGCTTAATAATAATACTGTTATTGATAATAATGATAATGTAAAATCATATCAATTATTTTTATTTGACTATTATTGTTTTGATTATCTGTGATGAGGTGGCGACTTGTCCAGGGTGTACCCCGCCTTCCACCCGAATGCAGCTGAGATAGGCTCCAGCGACCCCCCACCACCCCAAAAGGGACAAGTGGTAGAAAATGGATGGGTGTTTTGATTATTATAATGATTATTAATACTCCTAAAATTTCTACTAGTACTATACTTATATAATAGTAACAATAACAATAATAGCGGTATAGCTCAGTTGGTAGAGTGGTCGTGCCAGCAACTTGAGAGTTCCAGGCTCGATCCCGGCTTCCGCCATCCTAGTCACTGCCGTTGTGTCCTTGGGCAGGACACCTTACACACCTGCTCCCTGTGCCGCCCACACTGGTTGAAATGTAACTTAGATGTTGGGTTTCACTATGAAAAGCGCTTTGAGTCACTAGAGAAAAGCGCTATATAAATATAATTCACGTCACAATTCACTTTACTAATACTAATAACATACTATTATTATATTAATACTATTCCATAAGAACAATGTCATATATATGAGACAATTACTATGATATATAATAATAATGATTAATTATGAATGTTTGTATTATTATTAGTATTAATAATATGAATTACAATAATATAACATGATAATGTAAAATAAATACATTTTAAAGTATTTTATTATTATGATTAATATTTACGACTAATAGTATCAATATTATAATATAAGTAATAATATTATAATATTAATTACAATACTGTACTATGAAATAATGATGAAAATTAAATTCTTAAATGAATTTTTATTGTATTAATATTGTTTATTGTTACTACTACTACTACTACACTTACTACTACTGTTAGTAGTAGTAATCACAATAAAAATATAAAACTAGAAGAGGCAATTCCTGAGGGAATTGCGTCTCAATGCTCCAATGCTGACGTTGAACTGAAATGCTGACAGAATGTAGAATGAATGTTGAAAAGCTGATGCTGAACAGAAATGCTAATGGAAAACTGTAGAAATATTTTTAAATGTTTAAATCGTTTGAATGCTGAAACAGTGTGAATGTTGGAATGGTTTGAATGTTGAAGAGTTTGAATTTCCAGGAAAACCGGAATTTGGTATGGAACTTGGGGAAGTGTTAGTTTGAATGTCCAGGATGAGTGGAATGTGTTGATGTTGGAATGGTTTGAATAGGTTGAAAAATGTGGGAATTGTGCAACTTGGAAAAAAAACTTCCTGGAATTTTGGGAAAAGTGAAATTTTTTTGAAAATTATTTGGAGTATTAATGTCCTGAATGAGCTGAATTGGTTAGTGTTGGAATTGTTTAAATCGGTCAAGAAATGTTGAATTAGTAACAGTTTTTAATTGAGATATTCCTGGAATTTCGGGAAAACTGGGATTTTTTTCTAGTTCTCTAACCAAGAATATGAGGAGTGTTTTGACGGTGGAACGGTTGAAATGGGTTGAAAAAAATGTGAAAGGAGTAGTCGAACTTAAGAAGAGTGGAAATACCGTAGGTTACAAAGAAACGGGAATTCCTGCAAATGTGTTGAATGTTGGAAATAGTAGTTTGAATGTCTAGGATGAGTTGAAGGTGGAATGGTTTGAATTGGTTGAAAAATGTGGGAATTGTGGAAGTTTGACAAAGTGGATAATTCATTTTGAATGGGGGGAATGCAGAAAAAAGAAGGAATTTCGGGAAAAGCGGGAATTTTTTCAATTAAAAAAAACAACTTAGTGAATGATCTGAATGAGTTAAAATGTTTGGTGTTGAAATTTTTTAAATTGGTCGAGAATCAAAGTAGTAACATGTTGAATTGAAAATTTGTATTACGGAATTTAAGGAAAACAGGGAATTTTTCCAGTTTAAAAAAAAAACAACTTAGTTTTTTGTCCTGATTAAAAAAAATGTTTTGACGGTAGAACAGTTGAAATGCGTTGAAAAATGTGGAAAGAGGAGTCGCCAGAAAAAAGGGTGAAAATAAGGCTTTGGAAAACAAGGAATTCTGGAAAATCCTGGAATTTTGGGAAAAGCTTTAAAAAAAAAAAAAAAGATTAGGAGCATTAATGTCCTGAAGGAGCTGAAGTGATTGGTGTTGGAATTGATTAAATCGGTCAAGAAATGTTAAATTAGTAACACTTTTTAATTGAGAAATTCCTGGAATTTTGGGAAAACTGGGAATTTTTCTAGTTCCTTAACCAAGAATATGAGGAGTTTTTTTTTTACAGTGGAACGGTAGAAATGGGTTGAAAAATATGAAAGGAGTAGTACAACTTAAGAAGGGTGGATATACAGTAGGTTACGTTAATTCCTGGAAATTTGTTGTATGTGTGAAATGATACTTATATTGTCTATGATGAGTTGAATGTGTTGAAGGTAGAATGGTTTGAATCGGTTGAAAAATGTGGGAATTGTCGAAGTTTGAAAAATAGACAATTCATTTTGAATGGGGAAAATGCAAAGAAAAAAAGAGAAGAATTATGGGAAATCCGGGAATTCTTTTTAGAATTGTTGAAGCAGAGCACACAATTCCCAAACAGGCTGAATAGTTCGAATTTGGAACAGTTTGAATCAGATGAAAAATGTGGGAATTGCGGAACTTTGAAGAATGTCCGATTTATTTCAATAGCAATTTCAGAAAAATTGGGAATTTCAGGAAACACTGGAATTTTTTTGAAAATGGTAAAAAAAAAAAAAATGTCTGACTGAGTTGAAATGTTTGGTGTTGAAAATTTTTAAATTTGGCCGAGAAACGTCAAAGAAGTAACTTCAACGTTGAATTGAGAAATTGTATTATGAAATTCCTGGAATTTCGGGAAAACCGGGAATTTTTCCAGTCCAAAAAAATAACTTTGTTTTTTGTCCTGATTAAGAGGAATGTTTTGACGGTAGAACAGTTGAAATGCATTGAACAATGTTTAAGGAGTAGTCGTCAGAAAAAAAGGGTGGAAATAGGGCTTTGCAAAAATTCGAGGAAATCCTGGAATTTTTTGGAAATTGGGGAAAAAAAAAGTAGTCTAAATTTCCAGAATGGTGGAATGTGTTGAATGGGGAATGGTTTGAATCGGCTGAAAAATGTGGAAATGGTGGAAAATTTAAAAATGGCCAATTAATTTTGAATAGGAAAAATGTCCCGGAAAACCTTGAATTCTGGGAAATCTGAAATTTTTTAGAATTCGTCAAGGTAAAGCCCACAATTCCTGAATAGGCTTAACAGTTTGAAGTTGGAACGGTTTGAATTAGGCGGGGTGGGGGGGTAGCGCACGCCAAAATCTGGAGAAGAAGAAGAAGAAGTTGAATAAATAGATTAATTTTGGAGTAGAAAAACACAACAATCATTATTATTGTAAAATGTAATATACTACGATATGTATTATTATTATTAGTATTATTATTATTATTGTTATTATTATTATTGATATCAATTGTTCAATTAAAAAAGTGAAACCCTTATATTCTGTTGATAAAATAATTACAAATATAAACACCGACCTCTTGCAAAATGACAAACATGACATTTGGACTTTTTCAGTATGCGGTCGTCAACACGCAGGACATAAATGAAAGTGTCTTCATAACGTATAAGAGATTGTTGGACGGACATTATCGATCGCTTTTCCCGGCCTCAAAGACAGGATGATGAGGGGGCAGAGGGGGGGGGAGCGACATGACTGAAAATCCTGCGTTAAGAGCAGGAACGGATATGATAATGATAATGATGGCATCATCCTGTATCGTCCCATCATTCATCGCCTCCACCTGGCTGCATCACTCAACGGACACAATATTAGGAACACCCAACCCGCCCTTCCTCTCTTTACAAACACGTCCATGCTCACTTTTTGACTATTGTATGTGTGCAGGGCACCCAGAGGGGCGGAGCTAAACCGCACGCCACGGCAAGGTAAGCTTTCAAACACAAAAAAAGCTTCTTGTATCGAAAACAAACAAACGCAAACAATGCATGGTGTCTGCCATTGTTTACGTGCTGTGACGTCACCATGGCAACATCTTCTTGTTCTTAACTTTTTAACTCTGATGCATTGTCTGACATTTGACCCCTCCGCATCGCCTCCTGCACCTCCATTTGTCCTGGCAGCAGACGGCACACACACACACACACACACACACACACACACACACACACACACACACACACACACACACACACTAGTGAGCGCTGCAGCCGGGAGGTTATGGACATGATGGAGAGCCAGGTTTGTGTTTCTTCTTAATCTAATCAGAGAAATGGCAGCAGTCAGAAATAGCCTGACGAACACACTAAGAGCTCCTTCTCCTCCCCCTTTTAAGACTTGTCTTCATCCTCAGAGAGAGGAAATGAACACACACACACACACCTAAAAATCCAAAGTGCACAACCTGATGCTACTTCAGACATGAAAGATATCTATTGCTTACACTTTTGCAACGACATGTAATAAAGTGTCCTTGTCATGACCAATGTAGAACTATCATAAGAATAAAGTAGTAGCTTTGGAAGAAAAACGTAAGTTTTACTGGACAAGAAGTAGTAACTAGAAGAGGCAATTCCTGAAGGAATTGTGTGTGAATGCTCCAATGCTGAAGTTGAAGGGAAATGCAGAAAGAATGTAGTATGAATGCAAGAATGGTTTGAATGTTGAAGAGTTTGAATTTCCAGGAAAAACGGAACTTGGTTTGGAACTTGGGAACGTGTTAGTCTGAATGTGCAGGATGAGTTGAATGTGTTAATATTGGAATGGTTTGAATATGTTGAAAAATGTGGGAATTGTGCAACTTGGAAAAATTTCCAATTTATTTCAATGGGAACTTCCTGGAAATTTGTGAATTTTGGGAAAAGCAGGATTTTTTTTTTAACTAGTTGAAGTATGAATGTCCTGAATGAGCTTGATTGGTTGGTGTTGGAATTTGTTTAAATCTGGCAAGAAATGTTGAAGTAGTTAATGGTATTAGAGATTTTCTGGAAAATCTGGAATTTTTTTGAACGTGGAAAAATAGTAGTTTGAATTTCCAGAATGATGGAATAAGTTAAAGGTGGAATGGTTTGAATGGGTTGAAGAATGTGGGAATTGTGTATGTTTGAAAAATGGCCAATTAATTTCAAAGTGAACTACCTGGAAATTTGGGAATTTTGGGAAAAGCGGGATTTAAAAAAAAATTATTTGGAGCATGAATGAGCTTGATTGGTTGGTGTTAGAATTGTTTAAATCTGGCAAGAAATGTTGAAGTAGTTAATGGTATTAGGGAATTTCTGGAAAATCTGGAATTTTTTTGAACGTGGAAAAAGAGTAGTTTGAATTTCCAGAATGATGGAATAAGTTAAAGGTGGAATGGTTTGAATGGGTTGAAGGATGTGGGGATTGTGTATGTTTGAAAAATGGCCAATTCATTTCAAAGTGAACTACCTGGAATTTTGGGAAAAGCGGGATTTAAAAAAAAATTATTTGTAGCATGAATGTCCCGAATGAGCTTGATTGGTTGGTGTTAGAATTGTTTAAATCTGGCAAGAAATGTTGAAGTAGTTAATGGTATTAGGGAATTTCTGGAAAATCTGGAATTTTTTTGAACGTGGAAAAAGAGTAGTTTGAATTTCCAGAATGATGGAATAAGTTAAAGGTGGAATGGTTTGAAAAATGTGGGAATTGTGTATGTTTGAAAAATGGACAGTTCATCTCAATGGGAAATATGCAAAAAAGAAAAAAAAAATTATGGGAAAACCGGGATTTTTGTTTTTTAGAATTGTCGAAGTACAACACACCATTCCCAAACAGGCTGAATATTTTGAAGTTGGAACAGTTTGAATCAGATGAAAAATGTAGAAGTTGTGTATTGTGTAACCTTGAAGAATGTTCCATTGGGAATTTCAGAAAAATATGGGAAAAGCGGGAAATTTTTTGAAAATGGTAAAAAACTTGAGTGGTCTGAATGGTTGGTTTTAAAAATGTTTAAATCGGCCGAGAAATGTTGATGTAGTAACATGTTAAATTGCGAAATGTTATTACGGATTTCCTGTAATTTTGGGAAAACCAGGAATTTTTCCACTTCGTGTTTTTGTCCTGATTAAAAGGAATGTTTTAATGGTAGAACGGTTGAAATGTGTTGAAAAATGTGGTAGGAGTAGTCGCCAGAAAAAAAGGGTGAAAATGGGGCTTTGGAAAACCCGGAATTCTGGAAAATCCTGGAATTTGTTTGGAATTTTGGGAAAAGCGAGATTTTTTTATTTTAATTTTTTAAATGATTGGGAGTATTAATGTCCTGAATGAGCTGAATTGGTTAGTGTTGGAATGGTTTAAATCGGTCAAGAAATGTTGAATTAGTAACAGTTTTTAATTGAAAAAAATTCCTGGAATTTCGGGAAAACTGGGACTTTTTCTAGTTCCTTAACCAAGAATATGGAGAGTTTTTTGACAGTGGAACTGTTGAAATGGATTGAAAAATATAAAAGGAGTAGTCGAACTTAAGGAGGGTGGAAATACAGTGAGTTACAAAAAAAACAGGAATACCTGGAAATTTGTTGAACGTGAGAAATTATAGTTTGAATGCCTAAAATGGTTTGAATCGGTTGAAAAACGGGAATTTTTGAGGTTTGAAAAATGGACAATTCATTTTGAATGAGGAAAATGCAAAAAAAAAAAAGAAGAAGGAACTTCGGGAGAAGCGGGAATTTTTTTGAAAATGGTAAAAAACTTGAATGGTCTGAGTTAAAATGTTTGGTGTTGAAATTTTTTAAATCGATCGTGAAACGTTGAAGTAGTGACATGTTCAATTGAAAAATTGTATTACGGAATTCCTGGAATTTCGGGAAAACTGGGAATTTTTCCAGTTCAAAAAAACGACTTTGTTTTTTTTGTCCTGATTAAGCGGAATGTTTTGACGTTGGAACAGTTGGAATGCGTTGAAAAATGTGGGATGAGTAGTTGCCAGAAAAAAGGGTTGCAATAGGGCTTTGGAAAAACCAGGAATTCTGGAAAATCCTGGAATTTTTTGAAAAAGAAGTTTGGAGATAAAGTTGGTTACAAATAAAACGGGAATTCCTGGAAATTTTTTGAACATCCATCCATCCATCCATCCATTTTCTACCGCGTATTCCCTTTCGGGGTCGCGGGGGGCGCTGGTGCCTATCTCAGCTACAATCGGGCGGAAGGCAGGGTACACCCTGGACAAGTCGCCACCTCATCGCAGAATTTTTTGAACATGGGAAATGGTAGTTGAATGTGTTGAAAGTGGAATGGTTTGAATGGTTTTCAAGAAATTCTCCGCTTTTCCCGAAATTCCCAATTTTTTTTTAAATTCCGTTTGAAATGAAAAAGACGTTCTTCAAAGTTCCACAACCCCCACAATTTTCATCTGATTCAAACTGTTCCAACTTCTAAATATTCAGCCTGTTTAGGAATTGTGTGCTCTACTCCAACAATTCAAAAAAAGTTCCAGGATTTCCCATAATCCTTTTTATATTTTTTATTTTATTTTCCCCATTCAAAATGAATTGTTCATTTTTCAAACATCCACAGTTGCCACAGTTTTCAACTTATTCAAACCATTCCACCTTCAACACATTCCACTCATCCTGGACATTCAAACTAACACTTTACCAAGTTCCTGGAAATTCTAACTCTTCAACATTCAAACTATTCTTACATTCATACTACATTCTGTCAGCATTTCAGTTCAACTTCAGCATTGGAGCATTCACACACAATTCCTTCAGGAATTGTCTCATTTAGTTAGTATTGAAATCTATTTTACTAGAAAAAATTAAATTTGATCAGAATTAAATGTGAATATTATGAGGTAAAATAAATAATTAACATTTGCGTAAAAAATATTATGGGCATAACAAAGCTGTATTTTTAGCAGTGGCGGGTTGTGCGTTTCCCACCTAGGCCGATGTCAACGATTACCTCTCAAAATACCATCATTGCATACCATTGCTGGAGAAATACTACACAGAAAAACATTTACTGGGCATTGAATTTACCTAAACAGTGTACAAAACAAGCTATATTTCGGCACATTTAAAAATCAATAAACCCGACTAAACAATTAAAACATATCTTATGTGGTACTGTCAAAATTAAAATTGCAAAAAAGAGTTAAAAAAGTGATTGCCGATGATTTCTTTACTGGCCTCGGTGCCAATTCCGGCTTTTTGCAAATGAAAACTTGGACAATGACAAGTGAAAATCCATACAGAAACACATCTACTGGGCATTGAATCACCTCAAAAGTGTACAAAACAGGCTATATTTTATTTTGGCACATTTAAAAATCAATAAACCCCCGTCAGCAATTAAAACATAACTTACTGTCAAAAATAAATTGCAAAAAACATATCAAACGTGAAAAAATAAAGAAATGAAATATTTGAAGTCACGTTTTGCTCTCCTTTGTGAGTTAAAAATGTGAGGACCGATGATTACTCTGCTGGCCGGGTATGGCCTCGGTGCCACTTCCTGCTTTTTCGCAAATGAAAACTGGTGATTGGATACTCACTTGGGGGTGACAAGTGAAAATCCAATCATAGTCGTATTTAACGTAAGGCTACCTTGATGGGCTACTGTCAACAACTCATCATCTGATTGGCTATCGCAACTGTCTTGTCAACCGGCAGAATTCATTACAGCGCTGGCAACAAGCGAGCTGAATTCTGATTGGACAAAAGCTTTAACGTTAAAAACAAGCAACACTGGAGCCTAATAGGCATGAAGAGAATACAATTAATACTTTATGGAAAGTAGATTAAAATTAATTTTTATAAATTTATGACCATGATTTATGAGAATACCTTGCTGGCCCTGACTGCACACCGCTGACTTTTTCCACAATAAAAACAGTAATAGTAGAATTAGGTTGTAGACAAATGCATATTTTTGCTAAACAAAAGTGACTATTTTACTCCATAAAAGGTGTAATGTTGGTGGCGGAAAAACAGTAATATTACAAGACAATGTAGTGATTAATGGAATTTTAAAATTGTATTTTACTTGGAACAAGATGTAATTTTACCAGAATTAAATTTTAATGTTATAAGGAAGAAAAAAGTAAATATTTCTAGTTTTACATTGTAAGATATAAGGAAACACTATCGAAATGACCAGAATAGGACATGAATATTAGTAAAATAATAATAATTAAAAAAAAATTAAGTTGTAATTTTGAGATTTTTTTTTTTTTACATAGGTGAAGTATAAATGTTAACAACATTAAAAGTAACAAAATAGTGATACAGTACAACATTTTATTGTACTAGAAAAAAAGCTGTAATTTGTCAATAATTAATCCAAATAGTATGAGAAAAAACTATTTTTTTGTAGATGGTTTAAGTTGTCATTTTTACGAGTCATATTACAAGAAAAAAAATATTACAATTAAATCATATTTTACAAAATACAAAAAAATTGTAGTTCCAGAAAAAATGCAAGCTATTTTCACTAAAATAAATATATCTTACGAGAAAAAAAAAATACTATAGAAATATATTGTTCTTTAGAAGACAAAAGTTAAATATTTGTAAAAAAAAAAAAAAGTTCATGCTAGTATTTTGTACTTTACATAAATATTTATAAATGATGAAAAAAATACTAAATAGTAGCTTGAAGTTATAATTTTGCAGAAAAATGTAAATAAAAATAGCATGACAGTAAAAAAGTGATAGTAAAAAGACAAATATGAAAGTTTAAGTTACATATTTGTTAAATTTGTGTAATTTAACTAGAATTACCCTGAATATTTTGAGAAAGAACACATTTTATTATAATTTTGCGGAAAAAAAGTAAGTAAAAAAATAGTATGACAATAAAAAAGTAATAGTAAAAAGGCAAATAGTTAAGTTTATGTCATTTAACCAGAAAATAATGTAAATATTGTAGAAAAAAACCCCACATTCGTCTGGATAAAGTTGTAATTTTACTTAAAAAAATAAAAATGAAGTAGGATTTAATTATATTTACTGGAAGAAATGTTTGTTTTCACCAGAATAATATAAATATAAATATGAGGGGGAATTGCATTGTGTTTTACAAGACAAGTTTAAGAGTAAAGTTTAAATGGAAAAAAAAGTTGTAATTCATGCTAGAATTATGTCGTTTACCAGAATTAAAAGTAATTACAATAGTATTAGCATTATTAATCTGCAATAAAATCAAATATATTAGGAAAAACAGTAGTGAATGGGGAAAAAAAGTGAAGTTTAGCAGGAACCAATAATATTACATGCACTATCTTGTGAAGTTGTAGTATTACAAAAAAGTCCTCAAGTCCTAATAGTACTTTTACATTAAAATGCTAAGAGTCAAGCGTAATAAAAACACAAACTGTAAATACTGTACAACCATAAAGTTAGTGTGTATATTTTTTTGGGTGTCAAAAAATCCATCATGGAGATCTTTGCGGCCTGTTGGTTATTCCGACAATAAGACGGAGAGTCCAAACTAAGAAGTAAATAAAAAGTTGATGAATAGTAAATCAAAGTTGTGTTGTTGGGAGGTCCGAGCAGTGAATGCAAGCTCATTCTTCCCATGGAGAAAAACCTTCCTGCAGGACGTTCTCTGCATTCCCTGCAAGACAACAGAATTCCACAGCGATTCTCCTGTCATGTCGTCTCACAAGGTGGACAAGCGTTATTGTAGTACGACTCCCACCCAGGGACACACACGCACACAAACATCCATCAGCAGTGTCAGTCAGTGTGACAGCAACAGAACAAAAACAAGAAGAATTAGCTTTTTTTTTTGTGGCGACAACTTTATTTACACAGCGGAGGTTTGTGCACAAATTGCTTCTTCAAACATTTATGATCCTTTAATGGGAATATTTTTGTCTTTGGAGCGCTAAAGCATCAACAACTCGTCACAATTAGCATGCATAATCTACAACGCCATAAATTCACATGTGCATGGTTGTAATATTTATGCCCGCTAGTCCTAAATGTGCAGAGAAGTGAACAAAAACGAGAAATTTCATCTTTCACCAAAACGTTTCAATGTGTTGTAGTTGTGTTGCTACCGCAAGACACTCGGCAGTGTTTTAGTGTCCGGGGCTGAGCGGGGGGCGGATGTCCAGCATTCTGGACGAGCTGTCCTCCCCGACCACCTCCAGGCGCAGACTGGGCGTGCCGCGCTCTTCCTGGCCCTCGGACTGGACGGAGAGACGCAGGGTGCAGCCTTTGGGCAGCAGCTCCTGCTCGTAGGCGGCGGCCAACTGGTTCACCACCCGCCGCTCAACCTGGACACAAAATGGGAAGCATTTGCCGATTTTGAGCCGATGCGATACCTGCAGGAGTCACACGTGAAATGTTAGAAAAGGTTCAACTAAGTGTCATCATTGTAGATTTTTTTCTACGCTTTGCACCCTGCGGCTTATAAAGCGGTGCGGCTCATTCGTGGATTTTTCTTCGCTGACGGCCATGATGCAAATAGTTGTCATAAAACACATGCAACGACACTGAAACGGTGTTAAAGTTAACCAATGATTGTCACACACACACACACACACACACACACACACACACACACACACACACACACACACACACACACACACACACACACACACACACACACACACACACACTAGGTGTGGTGAAATTAACCTCTGCATTTGACCCATCCCCTTGGGAGGTGAGGGGAGCAGTGGGCAGCAGCGGTGCCGCGCCCGGGAATCATTTTGAAGACAAACATCAGAATGAGAATGAGATATGAACCAATATGATATTGATATGTAGGTAATATAGGGACGGCGTGGCGCAGTGGGAGAGTGGCCGTGCGCAACCCGAGGGTCACTGGTTCAAATCCCACCTAGTACC
Organism: Nerophis ophidion; assembly: GCF_033978795.1. NCBI lineage: Eukaryota > Metazoa > Chordata > Actinopteri > Syngnathiformes > Syngnathidae > Nerophis > Nerophis ophidion. The sequence continues at coordinate 47,148,950 of NC_084623.1, forward strand.
AACCTCGTCACGTCCGTTGTGTCCTGAGCAAGACACTTCACCCTTGCTCCTGATGGGTGCTGGTTGGCGCCTTGCATGGCAGCTCCCTCCATCAGTGTGTGAATGTGTGTGTGAATGGGTAAATGTGGAAGTAGTGTCAAAGCGCTTTGAGTACCTTGAAGGTAGAAAAGCGCTATACAAGTACAACCCATTTATTTAATATTGTAAATCCCACTTTCTCTATTTTAATGTCCCATTCAGTAAAAAACTGTAAAACTCCCATTTTTTTTCGAGGTGGTCTGTCATAACGTTTTTAGAATTCTATCGGACATTGTGACTTTTGGTGTTAGTGTTCTTAAAAAAAACATACACATTGGCCCCCCCCAGACACATTTGTTTCTCTCAATGTTGCCCCTGAGTCAAAATATTTGCCCAGCTCTTATTTAGATACTTTAGTTTGTATTGCTATTTTTGGACCAATAAATCAGATTAGGTCAACCCCGGTTTGAACTTGTCGCTATTAAAATAAAATCAATGTATGGAAAATGCTCATCTATTTGTTTGTGGCACAAATAGATATGGAGCTGCCTGTTAGGTGGCGCTATTTCATGCTTTTTGAAACATTTAGCAGTTGTGGAATTTGGTTGACGCTAATATTAAGGGGAACATTATCACACTTTCAGAAGGGTTAAAACCAATAAAAATCAGTTACCAGTGGCTTATTTTATTTTTCAAAGTTTTTTTCAAAATTTTACCGATCACGCAATATCCCGAAAAAAAGGCTTTTAAGTGCCTGATTTTCGCTATCTGTGAAGCCACCGTCCATTTTCCTGTGACGTCATCCAGTGATATACATGCTATCCAGGTGGATAGCACAGCAACATATAGCGACATTAGCTCGGATTCAGACTCGGATTTCAGCGGCTTAAGCGATTCAACAGATTACGCGTGTATTGAAACGGATGGTTGGAGTATGGAGGCAGATAGTGAAAACGAAATTGAAGAACAAACTGAAGCTATTGAGCGAATAGCTGTTGACGCTATTCGGCCATGTCTGCCTTAGCATCGCCGGTAAAATGTGCAGACCAAACGTTTGGGACTTAAATCCATCCATTGGTAAGTGTTTGTTTGGCATTAAATGTGGGTGGAGGGAAACGCTGGATGCAAATATAGCTACAAATGTACATACAACTAACCTAAATAGCATGTTAGCATCGATTAAAGACTAAGGCTTATTAGTGATTCCTAGAGCCCAAAAAAAGTCTGCGGGCTATAGAGCGTTTTCCGTTCGGGCTCCAGTACTCTGGAATGCCCTCCCGGTAACAGTTCGAGTTGCTACCTCAGTAGAAGCGTTTAACTCTCACCTTAAAACTCATCTGTATACTCTAGCCTTTAAATAGACCTCCTTTTTAGACCAGTTGATCTGCCGCTTCTTTTCTTTCTCCTATGTCCCCCCCTCCCTTGTGGAGGGGGTCTGGTCCGATGACCATGGATGAAGTACTGGCTGTCCAGAGTCGAGACCCAGGATGGACCGCTCGTCGGGACCCAGGATGGACCGCTCGCCTGTATCGGTTGGGGACATCTCTACGCTGCTGATCCGCCTCCGCTTGAGATGGTCTCCTGTGGACGGGACTCTCGCTGCTGTCTTGGATCCGCTTGAACTGAACTCTCGCGGCTGTGTTGGAGCCACTATGGATTGAACTTTCACAGTATCATGTTAGACCCGCTCGACATCCATTGCTTTCGGTCCCCTAGAGGGGGGGGGGGGGGGGGGGGGGGTTGCCCACATCTGAGGTCCTCTCCAAGGTTTCTCATAGTCAGCATTGTCACTGGCGTCCCACTGGATGTGAATTCTCCCTGCCCACTGGGTGTGAGTTTTCCTTGCCCTTTTGTGGGTTCTTCCGAGGATGTTGTAGTCGTAATGATTTGTGCAGTCCTTTGAGACATTTGTGATTTGGGGCTATATAAATAAACATTGATTGATTGATTAGGTGGCAGTCATGCTGCGACCCAATATGTCTGATTAGCACATAAGTCAATAACATCAACAAAACTCACCTTTGTGATTTCGTTGACTTTATCGTTGGAAATGGATCTGCAGGTTATCCATACATCTCTGTGCCATGTCTGCCTTAGCATCCCCGGTAAATAGCATGTTAGCACATTGTACGTAAATCAACTTGAATCCCTCCCTGATCGTGTTGTTACACCCTCCAACAACACACCGACGAGGCATGATGTCTCCAAGGTACGGAAAACAGTCGAAAAAACGGAAAATAACAGGGCTGAGACCCGGTGTTTGTAATGTGAAAATGAAAATGGCGGGTGTGTTACCTCGGTGACGTCACGTTCTGACGTCATCGCTAAAAGACCGATAAACAGAAAGGCGTTTGATTTGCCAAAATTCACCCATTTAGAGTTGGGAAATCGGTTAAAAAAATATATGGTCTTTTTTCTGCAACATCAAGGTATATATTGACGCTTACATAGGTCTGTTGATAATGTTCCTCTTTAACGTTGTGCCCACCTCATGTTTGATAGAGCGTGCTCCGTAATGCAAGTTGTATCCGCCCGCCAGCAAGTCCAGAACCGTGCGATCCCACTGGAGAGTGATGTCATGGCGCTGCTTGGCCTAATCACGGTACACACACACACACACACGCACACACACACACACACACACACACACACACACACACAAAGAAAACAAGAGGTCAGTCACTGTAAAAAACAAAACAAAAACTGGTGAATCCACATTACACACACAGTGTGACGAGTGAGAAAATGTCCAGCAGCATTTTTTACAGGCTCTAATCGACACTTCCCTAATGCGTTTTTATCAAACACTAATCAATAGTAATGATCAGTTAGACTCATTTAGCGCCGCATGTTAATAACATTCTGCTCAATGAGAGGCTGTGCATGTAAACATTCATTTACGAGTCAACCTCACGTCATAAATACTTCCATTTGAACACATTTTACCACAATTTCATATAAATATGAGCTGAGATAGACCCCCGCGACCTCGATAGGGACAAGCAATAAGAAAATAAGTGGTGATTGATACTAGAATCACTTGTATTTAATAAAAATAATTGTAAAATATTAATTATGAGGAACATTTTTAGTAGCATTAAGTTGTATTTTTTTATATATATATTTTTTAAATAATATAGAAAAAAAAACAGCAAATGTACTACGTAAATTTATCAAATTTAGTAAATTTCACAAATATTGTACTTATGTATGTGAAAAGTGAGGTTTAAAATTACAAAAACTAATTAATATAGGTAAAGTTATATACTATTATATACTAATTATAACTACTTAAAATAAATATCAGAATAAGGAAATTTTCAGAAGAAAAATGTTGTACTTTTATGAGAAAAGTGAAGTTTGATATAAGTTAAATTCTAATATTACACTTATAAAAACATATTTTAAATAAAATGAGTTAAAAACAAACAAAAAAAAAGCAGTACGTTTATCATTTGAAGTCAAATTCACAAGAAAAATGTTGTCCTATGTGAAAAGTGAAGTTTGATATTGCAAAATGTAATAGATATAGGTTAAGTTATAATATTACAATTATAAAAACATATTTTAATTAAAAGTAGTTAAAGTAAAGAAAAAACTGAGAAAAAAAAGCAGTACTTTTATCAGAATAAGTCAAAATCACAAGAAAATTGTTGCACTTCTATGTGAAAAGTGAAGTTTGATATTGCAAAAGTAATTGATGTAGGTTAAGTTCTATTACAACAATCATAAAAACATATTTTAAATAAAATTAGTTAAAAAAACACTAAGAAAAAAAAAACAGTACATTTATCAGAATAAGTCAAATTCACAAGAAGAATGTTGCACTTTTATGTGAAAAGTGAAGTTTGATATAAGTTCAATTCTAATATTACAATCATAAAAACATATTTTAAATAAAATGAGTTAAAAAAAAGTAATAAAGCAGTATGTTTATCATTTGAAGTCAAATTCACAAGAAAAATGTTGTCCTATGTGAAAAGTGAAGTTTGATATTGCAAAATATAATAGATATAGGTTAAGTTATAATATTACAATTATAAAAACATATTTTAATTAAAAGTAGTTAAAATAAAGAAAAAACTGAGAAAAAAAAGCAGTACATTTATCAGAATAAGTCAAAATCACAAGAAAATTGTTGCACTTCTATGTGAAAAGTGAAGTTTGATATTGCAAAAGTAATTGATGTAGGTTAAGTTATATTACAACAATCATAAAAACATATTTTAAATAAAATTAGTTAAAAAAACACTAAGAAAAAAAAACAGTACATTTATCAGAATAAGTCAAATTCACAAGAAAAATGTTGCACTTTTATGTGAAAAGTGAAGTTTGATATAAGTTCAATTCTAATATTACAATCATAAAAACATTTTAAATAAAATGAGTTTAAAAAAAACTAATAAAGCAGTATGTTTATCATTTGAAGTCAAATTCACAAGAAAAATGTTGTCCTATGTTAAAAGTGAAGTTTGATATTGCAAAATGTAATAGATATAGGTTAAGTTATAATATTACAATTATAAAAACATATTTTAATTAAAAGTAGTTAAAATAAAGAAAAAACTGAGAATAAGTCAAAATCACAAGAAAATTGTTGCACTTCTTTGTGAAAAGTGAAGTTTGATATTGCAAAAGTAATTGATGTAGGTTAAGTTCTATTACAACAATCATAAAAACATATTTTAAATAAAATTAGTTAAAAAAAACACTAAGAAAAAAACCCAGTACATTTATCATTCACAAGAAAAATGTTACACTTTTATGTGAAAAGTGAAGTTTGATATAGCAAAAAGTAATAGATATAGGTTAGGTTATAATATTACAATCGTAAAAACATATTTTAATTAAAAGTAGTTAAAAAAGAGAAAACAGACTTATTCTGATAAATGTACTGCTTTTTTCTCTCTAAGTGTTCTATCTTTTTTAACTACTTTTACTTAAAATATGTTTTTACAGTTGTAGTATTAGAACTTAACCTATATTTATTACTTTTTGCAATATCAAACTTCACTTTTCACATAGAAGTGCAACATATTTCTTGTAAATTTGACTTATTCTGATAAATGTACTTCTATGTGATAAGTGAAGATTGATATTGCAAAAAGTAATAGATATAGGTTAAGTTCTAATATTACAATCATAACGAGCTAACATTGAAATCATTTTACAGGCATGGTTTGAGAAAGGTTTATACAGTAAAATAATAATGATGTATTTATTGTGGTGTAAGTTGATTTAATGCATGCTATGTCAACGTTGTCATTTTACCAGAATTAAACATGAATATTGTGAGGAAAAAAGTTGCAATAAATACTAAAATCATGTTGCATTTTCTAAGGAAAAAAGTTGTAATCTAAAAGTAGAATCTTAATTATTCGAGAACATAATTAGCAGTAGCAGCAAGTTGTAATTTTACAAGAAAAAAACAGAATAAAATATAATAGAAAAATGTCAAACTATTACTTGTTTTGCCATCAAACTTTTCTGTGAGAAATGAAGTTTGATATTAGGGAAAAAATGCTTATTTCAGGAGAATCAAATTATAATATTGCAATCATAACGTCTTTTAGAAAGGCAACTTCCAAGTCATATTACGAGCATCATTTAAAAAAAAAAGTATATACTGCATAATAATCTTATTTATTTATTGGCTACATATTGGTTTTAATACGCACATGTCAAAGCTGACATTTTAAATGAATATTATGAGAAAAGAGTAGTAATACTAGAACTATATTGTGAACAAGTGCAATTTTACCAGAATAAAATATAAATTATATGAACATTAATTATGAATATCAATAAGCTGTAATTTTGAAAAATAATATATATGTTTACGCAAAATATAAAATGTAATATTTAGAGTAAAACACTTAAAATAATTTAGGAGATAAATATTCAAAATATTAAACAATGTTTTGTTATGTGACAAAGTTAAATTTATTATAAAATTTGCTTATCAGAAGGATCAAATTTTAATATTAGAATCATAATGTAATATTAAAAAAAATAATCAAGTAATTTTACAAACATGAAAAAATTACAAATTGTGTCATAATTATTTAATGTATTTATTGGGTGTAAATAAATTCAGTACATGCTAATGTCACAACTGTAATTTTACCAGATTATTGAGAGAAAATAGTAATTAATGCTGGAATTATTATAAAATTGCAACTTTTTTTCTTGGAAATTACAAAGTAAAACGAGGCATTTCTTGTCATTTTGCAAGAAATAATATTTCTTTAATTGAAATAAAATATCAGAGTGAAACAATAAAAACAATTTCCAAGAACATTTTTTAAACATTACTAGGACAATGTTGTATCGTTATTTGACAAATTAAGTTTATTATATTAGAAAATAAATGCTTATTTCAGGAGAATCAAGTTATATTACAATCATAATGTAATATATGAGAAAAGCTAACATTCAAGTTTTTTGTGAAGTGAATGATATTTATATAGCGCTTTTTCTCTATTGACTCAAAGCGCTTTACATAGTGAAACCCAATATCTAAGTTACATTTGAACCAGTGTGGGTGGCACTGGGAGCAGGTGGGTAAAGTGTCTTGCCCAAGGACACAACGGCAGTAACTAGGATGGCGGAAGCGGGGATCGAACCTGCAACCCTCAAGTTGCTGGCACGGCCACTCTACCAACCGAGCTATGCCGAGCTATAGAAAATGGATGGATGGAAGGTATTTAAAGTTTAAAAAAAGGGGGGGAAGAAGCGTAATTGTGTTTATAAATAAACAAATCCATCCATCCATGTGAAAAGTGAAGTTTGATATTGCAAAAGTAATTGATGTAGGTTAAGTTCTATTACAACAATCATAAAAACATATTTTAAATGAAATTAGTTAAAAAAACACTAAGAGAAAAAAAACATTCAACCGAGCTATACCGCCCCATTGCATACTAATTATTTTATGTATTTATTGGCTGGAAATAGAATACATGCCAATGTCAAAACTGGAATTTCACCAGAATTAAACATTAATATTATGAGGGGAAAAAGTAGTAATTAATACTATTAATACCTTGTATTTAACGATTAAAAAAGAAAGAAGCAATTTTGCCATTGTAAAATATTAATTATTTGAAAAAAAAAGATAAAAATTAAATAATAAAATGCCAAAATATTACTAGAAAAATGTTGTATTGTAATGTGAAAAATGGAGTTTAATATTACAAAAAATGTGCGTATTTTATGAGAATCAAGAAAACAATATATTGAATATTGTGGATTGTTTTATTTTTCTTAATTAATTTTATTTTTTATTTCTGCTTGTATTTCTCTTTTTTCCTGTGATATGATCGGATCTTCTTGGTATGAAATAAAATGACCATAACTTTTAAAATTATATTGTAATATTATATGTAGAAAACTAACATTCAAGTAATTTTACAAACATTATTTTTTAAAAGTATATATTGTGTAATAGTATATATTCATCATGTGTAAATAGATTGGACACATGCTAATGCAATGACTCGGTATTATTGTCGGTAAAAGTAGACAAACACATGCACAAAGAGCAGCAAAAGTCGGGCTGCCGTCAGTCGCCTGCAGGGTCGTGTTGGCCGCCGGGTCACCAGCGGTAATATTAATAATTAAATATTGATGAAGACTCCACATGTTAAACACTGTAATCGCATTACAGAGAGCGGCACTGGCACATTATATTGATCTGTGTGTGTGTGCGTGTGTGTGTGTGTGTGTATAAAGTCCCATTGGAGGACATCACGGCTTATAACGGCGGGTGCAATGAGGACACGCCCACTCAGACGCACGCTGAGGTTTCGCTCCACTCTTCTCTTTCTAGTTAATTTCCATAAAGATAAGGACATGGAACCTCTCAAGCCTTCCTGTGTACACGTTTTGCTTTTTCTTTGGCTTATTGTGCAAAAACAAACACCCAAAGAAGATCGAGCGTCAACAATAATATGAAAATAATAAGAGGGCCCTATGATTGACACGGCGTTATCGAAGCCTGTCTGGGCGTGCCAACTTGACCCTGGGACAGCTCATTTCTACTCCCCTTATTGCCTATGGGAATGCGGGTCCCAGATCGGATTGCATTCAACCTCGGCCAAGTGTGCCAGACTTAACCACGGAGGCGTACCTTCTTGGCCCAGAAGCTAAGCTCCTTGCTGACCAGCTGCAGCAGCTCCGAGTGACAGAACGGCAGGAAGTAGACGATTTCGTTGATCCGACCCAGAAACTCGTCCCTCCTGAAATGTGCCTGTGCAGGAACACCGGAACCAAAGTTGAGGAACGACATGGGAACTTGTTTAGGACACGGGCGGTTTATAAAAAAAATACAAAGTTACCTTCAGGATCGGGCGGATGACAGAATCCTTAAACTTCCTGGAGATTCTAATGTCGTCTCCTTTCTGTACGTCCTCTGAGGAGGAAACAGTCATCAGTTTAACGTTAGACACCACTTAAAGGCCTACTGAAACCCACTACTACCGACCACGCAGTCTGATAGTTTATATATCAATGATGAAATATTAACATTGCCAATACGGCCTTTTTAGTTTACTAAATTACAATTTTAAATTTCCTGCGGAGTTTCCTGTTGAAAACGTCGCGGAATGATGACGCGTGCGCGTGACATCTCGAGTTGGAGGAGACATATTAGCACAGCACCACTAGCGGCTAAAAGTCGTCTGCTTTAATCGCATAATTCCACAGTATTTTGGACATCTGTGTTGCTGAATCTTTTGCAATTTGTTCAATTAATATTGGAGAAGTCACAGTAGAAAGATGGAGGTGGGAAGCTTATAGCCTTTAGCCACACAAACACACGGTGTTTCCTTCTTTAAAATTCCCGGAGGTGAAGCTTTACTATGGATTAGAGCGGTCAAGCAAACACGGATCCCGACCAATTGTCAACCGGCAGGTTTCGGTGAGAAAATTGTGGTAAAAAGTCGCCTCTTACCGGAGATCAGCGGAATTTCTGTCGTGCTGCTGCTGCCGTGACTAATTCTCTCAGAGACTGGCGTCAACACACCCGTGGACACACTCTTCCGACTATCAGGTACTATTTCCATCCATCCATCCATCCTCTACTACTTATTCCCTTTCGGGGTCGCGGGGGGCGCTGGGGCCTATCTCAGCTACAATCGGGCGGAAGGCAGGGTACACCCTGGACAAGTCGCCACCTCATCGCAGGGCCAACACAGATAGACAGACAACATTTACACTTACATTCACCAATTTAGTGTTGCCAATCAACTTATCCCCAGGTGCATGTCTTTGGAAGTGGGAGGAAGCCGGAGTACCCGGAGGGAACCCACGCATTCACGGGGAGAACATGCAAACTCCACACAGAAAGATCCCAAGCCTGGATTTGAACCCAGGACTGCAGGACCTTCGTATTGTGAGGCAGACGCACTAACCCCTCTTCCACCGTGAAGCCCCAGGTACTATTTAACTCACTAAAACACTAGCAACACAATAGAAAGATAAGGGATTTCCCAGAATCATCCTAGTAAATGTGTCTAAAAACCTCTGAATCGCTCACAATGCAATCGCCTTTTTTTTTTTTACTTTTTTATTTATTTATTTTTTTTCTAGTCCTTCGCTATTAATATCCTCAGCCACAAATCTTTCATCCTCGCTCAAATTAATGGGGAAATTGTCGTTTTCTCGGTCCGAATAGCTCTTTTTGTTGGAGGCTCCCATTATAGACAATGTGGGGATGTGAGGATCCCTCACACCGGTGACGTCATCGTCTGCTACTTCCGGTAAAGGCAAGGCTTTTTTATTAGAGACCAAAAGTTGCGAACTTTATCGTCGATGTTCTCTACTAAATCCTTTCAACAGAAATATGGCAATATCGCGAAATGATCAAGTATGACACATAGAATGGACCTGCTATCCCCGTTTAAATAAGAAAATCTCATTTCAGTAGGCCTTTAAAAACACTTCCATTCATTTCGAGTGTGCTGGAGACTATCCCAGTTGCCTTTGTTCAAAGAATATGGTGCACCTTGGATCGGTCCCCAGTCAATCACAGCACATATAAACAAAGACCTTACTTAATATTAGTAAAGTAATCAGAGTAGTACCTTTCTTTTGGTTAGTCTAAAACCGGGGTCGGCCATCCAAAATGTTGAAAGAGCCATGTCGGACCAAAAATTCTAATAAAAACAAATCATTCTGGAGCTGTCTGTAACACCATGTCACACAAACAACTATCGGACATGCAGCCAATATTACAAACAGATAATGTGCCATGAGACATGCAAATATAAATTAAATACACCAATGACATAAGGAAATTAAATGAGCTCAAATATACCTACAAATGAGTCATAATGTTGCAATATGTACATATAGCTAGCCTAAATAGCATGTTAGCATTGATTAGCTTGCAGTCATGCACTGACCAAATATGCCTGAATAGCATCTTGAGTGGCATAAAATACGTCTTAATTTGGCAGCGTCGGAGAAAGTTGTAAATGTAAACCAGGGGTGTTCAAAGTGCGGCCCGGGGGTTATTTTTTACCGGCCCCACGGCACATTTTGAGAATACAATTGAAAAAAATTAAAAACATAAAAAGTGGTATAAAAGAGCAAACAAGTGAAATGTAACAAGAAATTGTTGCAATGCTTACTGTTACAACACAAAGCTGCCATGCAGGCTGTTTTCTTTCTTTAAAAAATAATATTGAATCAAAATCAATGTCATTTTGAATTATTGACCTATTCAAGGCTCCGATTACGTCACATTAAATATTCCACTTTGAAATATTTTTTGGGGAAAATGTTGCATATTTTGTGTTTTGCCACATCAAAAAACTGAGATGTTTTTTTAAAAGAAGGCCCAAAACAAACAAAACATGAACAACAATAAAACTTAAAATTGACGGATATATCTGAACTTGATCTCGAGATTATTGTGCTAAAAGTAAACAGTAAAAAAAATGTATTATTTATTTTTTTAAACCTAAATGAGCAGGACACTTTTGGATCCCCAATTATTTTAGTGTGATTTGTTTTTACGTGTCATTGTTCAAAAAATAATAATGAATCGAAATCCAAAATTAATGCTCCATTTATTATATAATCTCAAATATTCCACCTAAAAAAGTAATTGGGTGAAAATATTGCATATTTTGTGTTTTTCCTCTAATGTTGATCTAGAGATTTAAAACTTGAATAATAATAATACTGAATAATGACACATTTTTATTATTTTTTTTGACTAAAACCCTTTGGGGTCCCCGGGATCATAACTGAGTGGAGGCCAAAATGTATATTTTTTATACATATATTGTATTGGTTTTTAAAATAAAAATTATGAAAATGGCCCCCGCCTGCTTTGATTTTTCAGTGTGCGGCCCTCAGTGGAAAAAGTTTGGACACCCCTGATGTAAACAAACTACGGTGCGTTCAAGGCCTGCCGAAATTAGTAGGACAAAACACCGTTCGCCTAATCCTCTCATCAGTGAAGCATGTTTGGTACAAACAGTAGGATTTCTAACAATTAGGAAGCTTTGTGTCATGTTTGCTCTTTTATAATAACAATAATAAAACTAAAATTATATTTTTTACACCATCTTTTCCATTTTGATACAAACTTTTTTTAAAAAGCTCCGGGGGGCCACTAGGGTGGCGCTAAAGAGCCGCGGGTTGCTAACCCCCGTTCTAAAAGTTGAAAATCCTGAATTTTTCCCCCGTATATTGAGATCTTAAAGAATTGAATCCATGTAATGCTTTAAAAAGGCAAATGGTTGGCATAAAAAGCCAAAAGACTTGTTTCTATTGTGCGGCTTCATAGCTTACCAAAGTTGTAGAAACATTTTTTGATGGATTTTTGAGCGCCACGTGTAATGTTTATTTTCAATGCAACATATAAAATGCTGGTGTTTACTTGAGTCATATTGCAGTCTACATGCATCTCCTATGTTTGACTGCCATCTACTGGTCACACTTATCATTTCACCATGTACCAAATAAAATAGCTTTGAGGTCGGTAAGCACAACCCGAATTATTCCGTACATTAGGCGTAGCGGGTTATAAGGCGCACTGTCGAGTTTTGAGAAAAAGAAAGGATTTTAAGTGCGCCTTATAGTCCGACAAATACGGTCTTTCTAAATAGTGTGTGTGTGGTGATAATATATGGCCCTACGCCAAGTGGCGACTCATCGAATCCTACGCAAAAAGCCTAAATCAGTTTGAGTCCAGGTGATCCACCCTGTGTGTCATCTTTGAATGTTTGTGCGTCACGTCTCCCTCACCTAGATTATCTGCCAGCTTCCTGCGGCTGACCTCCTCCGCTTCCTGCCGCAGCTGCAGTCCGTGCTGGGCAATCTCTTCGCTCGCCACGTTCGACGTCATGATGAAGATGGCGTCTTTGCATTCGATGGTCTTTCCCTTGCCGTCTGTGAGACGACCCTGTGGGGGCGGAGCCAGCGAAAGGACAACCGTCACTCAAGAGTCGCACTGCCGCTAATTCGCCGTCGCGTGCACCTGCCTCGTCGAAAAGCTGCAGCATGATGGTGAGGACGTCCGGGTGAGCCTTGTCCACTTCGTCAAACAGGACGACGGCATTAGGACACGCCTTCAACAGCTTGGTCAGCTGACCTCCTTCCTCGTGTCCCACGTATCCTGGCGGCGAGCCAATGAACTTTGCGACCTGAGCGGAGAGAAACGGGACGAGGAAACCTTCAAAAACATCGCATTTGAAAGCGAACCAAAGCTGCCCGCCACAAATAAACTTGGATCTGCATTATAACACACGTGGTCTGCCAGAGAATAAGAAGACACAGCAAGAGGGGTCAGTGTTGGTCACTTAGCAACTTTTCAATTCATTTTTTGTCATGCAGCAGTATCATGAGACAGGATTGTCATGAACAATCTGTTAAAAATCACTTTATGACAGCCAAATTAATAATGAATAATAATTAAAAAATACATCATACTAAAGTGATTTTTTTATTAATTTCCCAATGGATCTAGGTAAAATAATCTAAAGCTTGGAGTAAAAAAGGCCCAGAACAATATTATGTATGCATTATACCAGTGGTTCTCAAATGGGGTACTTGAAGGTATGCCAAGGGGTACGTGAGAGTTTTTAAAAATATTCTAAAAATAGCAACAATTCAAAAATCCTTCCATCCATCTATTTTCTGCCGCTTATTCCCGTTCGGGGTAGCGGGGGGCGCTGGCGCCTATCTCAGCTACAATCGGGTGGAAGGCGGGGTACACCCTGGACAAATCGCCACCTCATCGCAGGGCCAACACAGATAGACAGACAACATTCACACTCACATTCACACACTAGGGCTAATTTAGTGTTGCCAATCAACTTATCCCCAGGTGCATGTCTTTGGAAGTGGGAGGAAGCCGGAGTACCCGGAGGGAACCCACGCATTCACGGGGAGAACATGCAAACGCCACACAGAAAGATCCCGAGCCTGGATTTGAACCCAGGACTGCAGGACCTTCGTATTGTGAGGCAGACGCACTAACCCCTCTGCCACCGTGAAGCCCTTCAAAAATCCTTTATAAATATATTTATTGAATAATACTTCAACAAAATATGAATGTAAGTTCATAAACTGTGAAAAGAAATGCAACAATGCAATATTCAGTGTTGACAGATAGATTTTTTGTGGACATGTTCCATAAATATTGATGTTAAAGATTTATTTTTTTGTAAAGAAATGTTTCGAATTAAGTTCATGAATCCCGATGGATCTCTATTACAATCCCCAAAGAGGGCACTTTAAGTTGATGATTACTTCTATGTGTAGAAATCTTTATTTGTAATTGAATCACTTGTTTATTTTTCAACAAGTTTTTAGTTATTTTTAAATCTTTTTTTCCAAATAGCTCAAGAAAGACCACTACAAATGAGCAATATTTTGCTCCGTTATACAATTTAATAAATCATAAACTGATGACATAGTGCTTTATTTTACTTCTTTATCTCTTTTTTTCAACCAAAAATGCTTTGCTCTGATTAGGGGGTACTTGAATTTAAAAAAAATGTTAACAGGGGGTACATCACTGAAAAAAAGGATGAGAACCACTGCTTATACTTCACTCCCAATGTGTTGTGAGCAAATAGTACACAGAAAAGAGATAATTGTCAAAGTTGAGGGTCACCCTTAAATAAAAAGGCTAAAAAAAACATGACAATAGAGATTAGAAAACTTTGTCCCTGTCTTGTATTCTTTTCCGCCACAAAAATAACTAAAAATGTGTGCAAAAGTGTTTGTCGATGTGTGTAGTGGTGAAGTAAAAAAGACACCATTTACCTGATAAAATTGTAGAAGTTAAAAATGCCTTTTACCTCGTGTTTTTCCTGGAACTCGGACATATCCATGCGGATGAATCCCTGGAATTACACAATAGTTGAGAGAATCAGAGCATGCTGCTTTGTGTACTGACTGGGAGAACTATGAACATGGATGTGTTCTATTATTCTAAACTGACCCTTACACGACATTCTAATGTTCCACCTGACCATTCCTGTCCCTCTGGAGTCTTAGTATGTACTGATTGGATCTGAATACATGTATTTGTTACACCTCAAATACAAGCTGAGTTTTTAATATTTTGGTTACATTTCTATAATACATTCACAGAGCTTCCCTTTTCCCACATATTATGTTACAGCTTTATTCCAAAATGAAATCAATTAATTTTTGTTTTAAAATTCAACATACTGAATGTGAAAAATATTAGATTTTTAGTTGAGCAAATTTACTAAAAAAAATTAAATAAAAAATGTACATGGACATAAAAAAGTTGCCGTTATGGGGTATTGTGTGTTGAATTTTTTTTAAATATAATTATGTATATATTATCACACAACTCTTATGCTTAAGGGCCGTTGTTATAGTTGTTATCAATTGTGCTGAAATTGTATTTTTCTTTGTCTGTGCAAAGCTGGCAATCCAAAAGATTGCAAGCCAGTCTCGTATCAGAGTCTGTTTCCAGAATTGGCCTGCTCACTGCCAACGCCGAACATCGAGTACCGTGACGCAGAAATAGCAGAGACAAGATGATATTACGAGCTTTTGAGATTACCCCCTTCCCTCAGCAACAGCTTCAGTGATGTAACCAGGGACCTCCCATATGAATAGAGGAAGCACGGGGGCTGGACTTTTAGAATGTAGTTTGGATCTATAACTAGAGTACAGCCCAAAACACGTCTCTCCTCAATTGAGCAAAATTTAACTCTGTCTCTGCATGATTCCTTGCTTCTTGTCTGTTTAACAGATGTCATCAGTGTTTGAACCTGATATCTTTGAGGACAAAAATTCATGTAATCCATTTTGACAGAAGGTTGTAACATAAAATATGGAAAAAGTGAAGCACTTTGAGTCTTCACCTTTTTTTTTTTTTATTACCTTTTTGATGTCCTTGTGCATGTTTGGCCAACTCCGTCTTCAAAGTGTTAGTGCATGTATTCACAGAGCTTCCCTTTTTCCACATTTTGTTATGTTACTGTGACGATTGCTGGGCATGGTGGTGAGGGTGGTGCTCTTTCAGGATGCAGATCGGGCTCGGACACAGCGTACAGGTAAGAAATAATGTTTTTTTTTTTTAACTAAAAACAGGCTAATAACAAAAACACTGGTGCTAGGCAGAAAAGGCAAACCAAAAGCGCTAGCATGGAAGCTAGGGAACTAAACACAGGAATAGCGTGGAAGCTAACAAGTACAAAACCGATTTACCAGAAACCGGGAGCAGCGTCGTCGCTTGTCGTGGAAAACAAAGGCTAGGATGCGGGGTCGAAACAACGGAAAAGGCAGGCTTATAAATAAGAGACAGTAATTACAAACAGGTGTGAGGCTAAAACAAGGGACGGGTGAAACTAATGGCGACAGAACCAACCAGGAAGTGCACAAACAAACTCAAAAACCAAATAATATATGTTCAGGGCAGCGGATCATGACAGTCACAGCCTTATTCCAAAATGAAATTAATAAAAAATAAATTTTGATATTCAACATACTGAATGTGAAAAATATTGTTTTTAGTTGAGCAAATTTACTAAAAAAAATTAAATAAAAAATGTACATGGACATAAACATTTTGGAAAGACCTTTTCACATTCTCGATATGGGGTATTGTGTGTTGAATTTTCAGGACAAAAATGAATGTATTCCATTTTGCAACATAAGACGCTGAGATCATTATCCATGCGTTTGTTACGTCTCGTCTCGACTACTGTAACGTATTATTTTCGGGTCTCCCCATGTCTAGCATTAAAAGATTACAGTTGGTACAAAATGCGGCTGCTAGACTTTTGACAAGAACAAGAAAGTTTGATCACATTACGCCTGTACTGGCTCACCTGCACTGGCTTCCTGTGCACTTAAGATGTGACTTTAAGGTTTTACTACTTACGTATAAAATACTACACGGTCTAGCTCCATCCTATCTTGCCGATTGTATTGTACCATATGTCCCGGCAAGAAATCTGCGTTCAAAAGACTCCGGCTTATTAGTGATTCCTAAAGCCCAAAAAAAGTCTGCGGGCTATAGAGCGTTTTCCGTTCGGGCTCCAGTACTCTGGAATGCCCTCCCGGTAACAGTTCGAGATGCTACCTCAGTAGAAGCATTTAAGTCTCACCTTAAAACTAATTTGTATACTCTAGCCTTTAAATAGACTTCCTTTTTAGACCAGTTGATCTGCCGCTTCTTTTCTTTTTCTCCTCTGTCACCCCCTCCCTTGTGGAGGGTGTCCGGTCCGATGACCACGGATGAAGTACTGGCTGTCCAGAGTCGAGACCCAGGATGGACCGCTGGTCGGGACCCAGGATGGACCGCTCGCCTGTGTATCGGTTGGGGATTTTTCTACGATGCTGATCCGCCTCCGCTTGGGATGGTTTCCTGTGGACGGGACTCTCGCTGCTGTCTTGGATCCGCTTTGAACTGAACTCTCGCGGCTGTGTTGGAGCCACTATGGATTGAACTTTCCCAGTATCATGTTAGACCCGCTTGACATCCATTGCTTTCGGTCCCCTAGAGAGGGTTGGGTTGCCCACATTTGAGGTCCTCTCCAAGGTTTCGCATAGTCAGCATTGTCACTGGCGTCCCACTGGGTGTGAGTTTTCATTGCCCTTATGTGGGTTCTTCCGAGGATGTCGTAGTCGTAGTGCAGGGGTAGGGAACCTATGGCTCGCGAGCCAGATGTGGCTCTTTTGATGACTGCATCTGGCTCTCGGATAAATCTGAGCTGACATTGCTTAACACGATAAATAATGAATAATTCTACTTGTAATCACAGCGTTAAAAATAACGTTCAAAATATAAAATATTGTCATGCATTTTTATGTTCAAGAAGTTGGTAAGAAGTCATTTATTTATTATTGGTTAGTGTGGGGCTTCTTCAGACCAACAAGCACTGACATGAGAGCCAGTTTCAGGGTTACAATATAGTTTTATTTTTCAATAAGTCTCTCAGTTGCTTTCCAGCAATTGTCTTTTTCTCTTTCGTTCTCGCTCGCGCTCTGTTTTCTAGCCCCAAGCCCGTCTCTCCTCCTGGCTGCTGCTTATAACATAGCGACAGGTGATCATATAAAAAGGCCCAGGTGGGCCATCTACGCACCTGTCGCTGAATTCGAGGCCTGGCAACACCCTAGTTCGCTGCAGGCCCGCAGGCCACGCCCCTCCACAGTTAGCTTCAGAATAACAATGTTATTACAAAGAATAAGAGACCTCTCAAGAAATGTTGGTCTTTCTTAAAAATGCACGCGTTTTGTTATGTTCAGTGTTAAAAAAAATATTATATGGCTCTTACGGAAATACATTTTAAAATATTTGGCTTCTTGGCTCTCTCAGCCAAAAAGGTTCTCGACCCCTGATAGTGGTTTGTACAGCCCTTTGAGACATTTGTGATTGAGGGCTATATAAATAAACATTGATTGATTGATTGAAAATGTGGAAAAAGTGAAGCACTTTGAGTACTTTTTGGATGCCCTGTACATCGTTGTGTGCGGTATAAGTGTGTTCATCTTTTTTTTTTTTACCTTTTTGATGTCCTTGTGCATGTAGCGCGCCACCTGTTTGGCCAACTCCGTCTTCCCTGTAACACAGCATCAGATTATTTTGTCATTCACCAGCACGCATATAAGAAGTTCATTGTCTAGTCTTAAAAATAAAACAATGCATGATTTTTTTTTTTTTCCCGAAGCACATTTGAGAAATTGTTGTTGTTGCACACAGAAGGCGGATCTTTGTCTTTAAGTGCTGGCCTTAATCTCACAGAGACCTCCATCATCTGGAGAAGCTCACTTTATGATTGTCTGGAAAATATTCAGCATAGAAATGCTCATATTAGATATTGATGTCTGGTGTTTGGTATGCAGATGGGTATAACCCTGTGTGTGTGTGTCTTGTTGCCGTGTTTAATATTGATGTCTCTCGGCCACTGTTTGTCGCTGAGGGCGAGAGAGAATATGAACAGTCCCTGCCTTCATCTATCTTTCTGGCTTGTCAGCTCACCGTCTTGGCCTTTCTTAGCAGCCGCTCCATCCCATAATGCCACACGCTGTCTTTTTCTCCCAACGCAAGCACTTTGTCTCCATGACGAGCTTTTACATGAATGCCAACCTGGTTTAGAGCTGATTGATTAATTGCTCATTTGGGAAAGATTTAAACTAAAGGTGCCCTAACCTTTTTTTTTGTACTAAAATGCAATTTTGGTTGAAAATTTGGGTGAATGCTTAAGAGTCAAAGATTAAAGGCCTACTGAAACCCACTACTACCGACCACGCAGTCTGATAGTTTATATATCAATGATGAAATATTAACATTGCAACACATACCAATACGGCCGGTTTAGTTGACTAAATTACAATTTTAAATTTCCCGCAGAGTTTCTTGATGAAAACGTCGCGGAATGTTGACGCGTATTTGTGACGTTATTGGTTGGAGGGGACATTTCACTCCAGCACCACAAACGGCTAAAAGTCGTCTTTTTTCATCGCATAATTACACAGTAATTTGGACATCTGTGTTGCTGAATCTTTTGCAATTTGTTCAGTTAATAATGGAGACTATAAAGAAGAATGCTGTTGGTGGAAAGAGGTGGATTGCAGCTGCCTTTAGCACCAAAACACAGCCGGTGTTTCTTTGTTTGTTGTGAAGCTTTAACACAGAGCGGTCAAGCGAACATGTTTTTCCACGTCAACCAGCAAGTTTTTGGATGGTAAAATTGCAATATTAAGTTGGCTCTTACCGGAGACTTCAGTGGATTATGCAACCTCCTCCTGCAGCTCAAAAAGGCAGCTGTGATCTTGGCTGCTCGGCTTCTCTCGGAGACACTGGTGTTCACCGCAGCCCTCCGACTTTCAGGTATGACTTTACAATCTCACTAAAACACTATGAAAACACTAAGCAGATAAAGGATTTTCCAGAATGATCCTAGTAAATGTGTCTAATTACATCTGAAACGTTTCCACTACCGCCGTCTGAAGCCGTCGCCTATTTTTTTTTTTTTGTGCTTCACTCTAACTTTCGTCATCCAGGAATCTTTCATCTTCGCTCAAATTAATGGGGGAATTGTCGCTTTCTCGGTCCGAATAGCTCTTGCTGCTGGAGGCTATGATTATAAACAATGTGAGGATGTGAGGAGCCCTACAACCCATGACCCGTCAGGCTTTTTTATTAGCGACCAAAAGTTGTAAACTTTATCGTCGATGTTCTCTACTAAATCTTTTCAGCAAAAATATGGCAATATCGCGAAATGATCAACTATGACACATAGAATGGACCTTCTATCCCCGTTTAAATAAGAAAATCTCATTTCAGCAGGCCTTTAAATAAAATGCTAACAGTTAGCACGCTGAACAAAAAAAAAACTAGAGCAAAATGACCTAAAAAAGATAACATGCTAACAATAGCATGCTTACAGAAAGCCTAAGTCAGGGGTCTGCAACCCAAAATGTAGAAAGAGTTCATAACACTTGTATAAGACTTCTCATTTTTTACGGCTCCGGACAGATTTTAGTTTTGTATTTTTGGTCCAATATGAACTTTTTTTGAAGGAGCCATAGAGAAAGTTCATATTGGACCAAAAATACAAAACTAAAATCTGTCCGGAGCCGTAAAAAATGAGAAGTCTTATATAAGTGTTATAATGAAGGCAACACATGATGTAAGTGTCTATATTATCTATATTAGCCTACTATCAAAATGGCTTTATAAGTCTTTTATAAGTGTTATAATGAAGCCCCCGCTTATTCGAGGTTGGGCCGCGGGGGTAGCAGCCTAAGCAGGGAAGCCCAGACTTCCCTCTCCCCGGCACTTCGTCCAGCTCTTCCCGGGGGATCCCGAGGCATTCCCAAGCCAGCCGGAAGACATAGTCTTCCCAACGTGTCCTGGGTCTTCTCCGTGGCCTCCTACCGGTTGGACGTGCCCGAAACGCTTCACTAGGGAGAAGTTCGGGAAACCACCTCATCTAGCTCCAGACTGCAATCATGTTCAATTAATACAGTCCTTCTCATGTAGTGGGGTGTGTGTGTTTGACCCAGGGGAACATGCTTTATCAGTATCAAGCCCCGCTTTGAAAAGCTGCGCACTACAAAACCTTCTCATTGTAGCCAATAATCCTGACTTCCTCATTTTGATTAAAAAAAAAACAAACTGCACAAATGGTTTAATTCATTTTTGTTTTGACTTAGATTTATTATTTATTTAAATGTATTTTTCGGTATCAAATAATTAAAGTCGCTCAACAAATGTTTATAGTTTATCCATTCATCCATTTTCTACCGCTTATTCCCTTTGGGGTCGCTGGTGCCTATCTCAGCTACAATTGGGTGGAAGGTGGTGTACACCCTGGACAAGTCACCACCTCATCGCAGGGCTTTTTCAAATTTTAGGCAAATTGATGCACTTTAAAACTTTTTGTTACAGACTAAAATATAATTAACGTTATTCTTTGTTGTAGTCGGGGGTGGGGCGGAGGCGTGGTTGGTGTGGTTAAGAGGGGAGGAGTATAATTCACCAACTCGAGTATTTCATATATATGTATATATATATATATATATATATATATATATGAAATACTTGACTTTCAGTGAATTCTAGCTATATATATTTATTTTATTATATATATAAATAAAATAAATAGTTGAATTTCCGACGGCACCTATCAAATACACAGTAATAACAACACAGTTGTTCTACTAACTGTACTGTGCTTGCTGGTTACTAAAAAAAAACAAACAACAACACTTACCTTTCACTATTTGAGTAACCTTTGTTCTGCCATTTGCGTTTTGGCGAGCGATATCCGAATCCGGGAACATATCCTTTACGGATTTGTTGTAGACATCCGCAAATGAGAACGGGATATTACTTCCAGCTATCAGCATAGCCATCTTTGTCTCAGCATAAGATACACCATCGAGTGTCCATTTTGCGAGGTGGCCCATAATACTAGGTTGTGAACGATGCTGCGCTGCAGACGCTTTGTGCTTCGCTGACCGTTCATGACTGAGTATATCCGTTCGGGCGTCGTGTTCAATGGAGAAGTCTGTTCTACAAAATTTACAGGCAAGATACCCCCCCCCTTCGAACTCTCCTGGATAAACTGAAATTTTTGTTTCCAATCGTTCTGGAACTTGCAAGCGTATTTCTTCATTTTGCTCGTCGACGGTGTAATATATTGGGTTGTAGTCAATAACCAGGCGACGTGATGAAGTTACGTCTCTTTACTGTGGGCTTCAAAACAGACTCCCTAATGCATGTTCCTTGACTGCACTTAAATTTAGAATATATGTAAAATATATTTACATTCTATTCTATTCTATGTACAGTAGATGGCAGTATTGTCCTGTTTAAGAGGGTCACAACATTGCTGAGTCAGGTTCTCACAGAGCTGGAGGGGGCGTGGCCTCCAGCTCCGCCTGAATTTCGGGAGATTTGTCCCGGGAGGTTTTTGGGAGAGGCGCTGAATTTCGGGAGTCTCCCGGAAAATCCGGGAGGGTTGGCAAGTATGTCTATAAGTATAAGTTGTCATTTCCAGAAACTTCCGTTCCCGTTGGTGTGAAAATAACACAATATATTTCCATTTCGTGTTCAAAACTATCATATACATCATAGTAAAGTCTGGCGTTTATGGCAGCGTCTTCAACCTGATTAGAACAAACGAGGAAAGGAAGTGTTGGGGTGTAATGGACCGAGTGATTTACCAATTCCTGACGAGCCGAGGAAGAGGAACACGAGCGGATGCTCTTCATCGTACCAGCCGTTCTCCTTCCTTCTGATGGCTGCAGGGTGAGAGAGAGACAAAGACAAAAAAAAGAGGCTATTATTGGAAACATTTGCATTTGTTGACTTTGCTTTCATTCTGAGTTTCGCCCAGTCGACCCGAGTTGACCTGATGGTGGCGGGTATCCCAGTAACTTTGATTAAGGGCCGTGAGGGCAGGGATGAGAGACGGGTCAGAGGCATTTGGGTGCAAAATCATGGAGAGAGAGAAAGGATGGAGAACAGAGTGAGGGAGCAAGACGAAGAGATCTCCAGAAAGCTGCCCACAATGCTTTTCCTTCCCCCCACAGTCAGTGGGGCCATTAGCCAGCGGTAATTGTGTTAGCCTCCCTGGCGCGGCCAGGGCAAAATCAGTTTAGCATGGATCGCAGCCTCACACACACACGTTTGCTTAAAGAGGAGTGCCTACCCAACCCTGCCATCACCCCAGCAACCAAACTCTCACGTACACAAAGGGAGTCAAGTCAAGAGTGTATCTCTTGTGGTTTCACAATCTTCACTTAAACCAGCAGGCATTTTCCTGTGTAAGTGACGCCCGCACAGAATGGATGGACGCAGCTGACCACGGAGGTAGCAGCAGAAGATCTTGTTTAACAGAAAAGACTGGAAAAGACATGTGAAGTTTCACAATTCTCCAAACCCGGTTGTGTTGAGCGCAAGTCCAAAGTGTTTCATACGTCACAACAGCCGTTTTCGTTGACGTCATGCGCTTGATTGCCGGATGTTCTTGCAATGTTGCTGGCTTCTGCGGAAAAGACATGTGAATAGGTGGGCAGGTAGGATAGTATAGACCTATGGGTGTAACAGTACATGTATTTGTATTGAACCGTTTCGGTACGGGGGTTTCGGTTCGGTGGTGTACCGAACAAGTTTCTAAGCTAAAGTCTAAACAAGCTGCTTTGCTTCTTCTGCCTCTGTATGAGCACCCAGCATTGTCCCACCCACACAACCATCTGATTGGTTACATATATAGCAGCCAATCAGTAGTGCATATTCAGAGCGGTAACAGCCAATCAGCAGTGCGTATTCAGAGCGCATGTAGTAAATGCTTCAGCGTCGAGCAGATAGGTGTTTAGCAGGTGAGCATAAGGCAGCGTATTCTCCCCAAATGATAATAAACACCTCCCAGTCGACTACTACTAACATCACTATGAGCCCATTGACCTTCTAGAAACTTAAACTGCAGCTCAGCTCGCTCGCAGTTCTGGTTTGAGGTGAAGGCTAATTAGCTTTCAGCTTAACGTTAGCTCATTTTGCGGTGTGTGTGTGTTTGTTTTACGGACAGAAAAGCTTTGAATGGCAGGGTCCCTGCTATCACATGTTGATAAAAAATATAACATTTACATAATAAAAATCAACTACAGGCTTCTCAAATGATGTGATAAATTAAGCATGATGAGTTGACTTGAAACTGTTTAATGTTGCACTTTTTATATGTAGAAGAAAAGTTTTGTCATTTTATTTAATCTGGGCAACAATTTGAGGCAGTTTAATGTTGATTAACGTGGGTAGAATTATTACAGAGTTCCCAATGTTAAAAGGATAAAGCCATTGTTTACAAAGATGGTAAATAAATAACCAAAACATTTATATTTTTTTGTTTTCTTACTGTACCGAAAATGAACCGAAACGTGACCTCTAAACCGAGGTACGTACCGAACCGAAATTTTTGTGTACCGTTACACCCCTAGATAGACCATATTTATCCTATTGTGGGGTTTCAACGCAAGTACAAAAAGTCCACACACACAATAATATAAAAACCTATGAAAGCAAGAAGAACCTGGGAGGATGCACAGCCAACAATGCAACACAGAGCCGATTCTGTCCTAGGCCACACACTAGCTCTCTGCCAATGTCCAGTCCGGATGAGCGAAAATCCATCCAGGGCAGACCTGGGCAAATTAAGGCCCGGGGTCCACATGCGGCCCGTTGAGCTTTTCAATCTGGCCCGTCGGACATTCCCAAACAATTTTTTTTAGATCTTTAAGATGGAAAGTGTAGCTGCCATTTTGATGTGCGGTGACTTTTTTTCTAACAACCGTAAGTCTTGAACTATACAAAGTATTTCAATGGTTGGAATCTGCGCTTATGGATGATATACCAGTTACTATGGTAATCTAATTAGTTACTATGGTCATCTAATTAGTTACTATGGTAATGTAAGTCACAGCAGCTCAGACGAGGCACCAAGCAGTGTGGGTGGAGAGCGTTTCCACAGACGTGGAAGGAGATTTTCACAACAAAGCTCTAAATCTTAGTGATGTATCTGATATACCGGATTGTAGGTGGGTTTATTTTGTACCCTTCGCGTTCATATTTCACTGTTTGTTGCATTTTTGTTGCGTTTCACTTGATTGTAAAATGTGTCGATCGAAAGGGGGTGTGACGTTCATATTTTGTCAATACTCAGTGTTTTATCCATCATAGAAAAATGCAAAATTCCTCTGTTTTTTAAGGCGGTTTGTCATAACGTTTTTAGCATTCAATCAGACATTATTTAAAGGTTTTGTATTAGTGTTCATAAAAATAGATATACCGGCCCCCAGACACATTTTTTTCTCTAAATGTGGCCCCCCGAGTCAAACTAATTGCCCATGCCTGGTCCAGGGAGACTGACGTGTACAATACACTCAATGCTAGCTCCGCAGACCTGATTCTTCCTGGTCTCCGGTGCAAACATGGCCATGGCCAAATACTCTTCAGAGGCAGATCCGAAGTTCACCAAAAAGCACCGCAGAAGTCACAAAAGTGCCACCCCTTGTTGCGCAGTTCCGAAAACTCAGTGGCCTAGCGGTTTAGAGGGTTTGCCCTGAGATCGGTAGGTTGTGAGTTCAAACCCCTGCCGAGTCATACCAAAGACAATAAAAAAGGGGACCCATTACCTCCCTGCTTGGCACTCAGCATCAAAGGTTGGAATCGGGGGTTAAATCACTGCTTCCCTCACCTTTCAGGGGGTGAACAAGAGGATGGGTCAAATGCAGAGGACCAATTTCACCACACCTAGTGTGTGACAATCATTGGTACTTTAACTTTACTTTAAACAAAAGGCAAAGAAATCCCACATGAAAACAAGAGAAACATTAAGAACACAAAAAGAGGATACACAATAGCACAGAGCTCTTGCAACCAGCAGCCACTACATAGGCACCGTCTTGGAAAACAAATCTGAATGAAAGAGGCATTCAAATCAGAAATAAACAAACTAATAGGGGCTAGACTGAAGGCTTTGTTGGCATGTGTGCTGTAGTGGTCTCCAATGAATACAACTTGGCAAAATGACATATTTACACCTGCTGGTTTTTTGTATCAAGGAAGGAGCTGTAACACTTGGGTTCAAAATTTCAATAAAAGAATTTCTTATCTTGTCTTTTTGGGAAACAATGGAACTGTTCGCCTTGCAATCATTCTTATGGACCTGGAGCAGTTGCAACATAGTGATCACACGTTGCTGGGTTAAGTTACATCTTGAGGCCCCACAAAGATCTTGACATCAATGGTCCTTCAAAAGACCAAATACATTAATCTTCTTAACCCTTACACAAGATCCATTAATAGTTGGCCGTAAGTCAACGTTGTCAACCGCCGCTTCTGTTCCTTGTGTAAACAAGTCTTTTGTCACTTGGTGACATCTTCTGATCCGACCAGGAGTTTGTACGTAAACTTGTCTGGTACAGTTTCCAGAATATCGCAGTTTGTCCAGTCAATGTGACCCATGTCCATAATACCATACAATCTCTGTTGGACTGCACTTTTTTTTTTTTTAAATCACGCTCAATGAACCAGGTTGATAACTAATAAATAGTGGTAAAAACACAAATACGACACAATTTGGCTGTTTGATTTACTGGCACAAAGGAAATTGTACGTTTTCTGTGATCGTCCCTTAACTACGAGGCAGGGTGCTAACATAAACAATGCTTTATCTTCCTAAGGTGGACTTTTTAATACTAACCTATAAGGATGTAACTATCAAAATCGCAAGGTATGATATTATTGTGGAATTGCCCCACCTTCATAAAAAAAAAAAAAAAAAAAGACTATAAAAATGCCATAGTGTGTAAAATGAAGTGTTTGAGGATAAACACACTTACTGTAATTGAATACAAACAAAATGCTCAAATAATCTAATCCATTTTATTACTACAAACTAGGGCTGGGCGATATGGCCTTTTTTTAATATCTCTATAATTTTAGGCCGTATCCCGATACACGATATATATCTCAATATTTTGCCTGAGCCTTGAGTTAACACTTGATGCATATAATCACAGCAGTGTGATGATTCTGTGTGTTTACATTAAAACATTCTTGTTCATACTGCATTAATATATGCTCATTTTAAACTTCCATGCAGAGAGGGAAATCACAACTAAGTCAAATTAGCAAAAGTGTATTTATTAAACAGTTATTAAGCAGTGGCACAAACATTCATGTCATTTCAAAACGGAAAGTGCAAAATTGTCAGACATTTTAAAACAAGCTATTAGTGCACTTTGGTGAATGATGTCACTAAGATGACGTATCAAAACACAAAATTAAAGTGCACTTTTTGTACAGAATGCCACTACAATAGTTTAAAACAAATAAAGTGCACTTTTTGTGCATGATGTCACTAAGATGACATATCAAAACAACACTAAATTAAAGTGCACTTTTTGTACAGAACGCCGCTACAATAGTTTTAAACAAATAAAATGCACTTCTGTTCATGTCACTAAAATGACATATTAAAACAACACTAAATTAAAGTGCACTTTTTGTACAGAATGCCACTACAATAGTTTAAAACAAATAAAGTGCACTTTTGTACAAGATGGCACGAAGATGACATATCAAAACAACACTATATTAAAGTGCACTTTTTGTACAGAACGCCACTACATTAGTTTTAAACAAATAAAATGCACTTCTGTTCATGATGTCACTAAAACGACATATTAAAACAACACTAAATTAAAGTGCACTTTTTGTACAGAATGCCACTACAATAGTTTAAAACAAATAAAGTGCACTTTTTGTACATGATGGCACTAAGATGACATATCAAAACAAAACTAAATTAATTTGCACTTTTTGTACAGAACGCCACTACATTAGTTTAAACCAAAAAAGTGCACTTTTGTGCATGATGTCACTAAGATGACATATCAAAACAACACTAAATTAAAGTGCACTTTTTGTACAGAACGCCAATACATTAGTTTTAAACAAATAAAATGCACTTCTGTTCATGTCACTAAAATGACATATCAAAACAAAACTAAATTAATTTGCACTTTTTGTACAGAACGCCACTACATTAGTTTAAACCAAAAAAGTGCACTTTTGTGCATGATGTCACTAGGATGACATATCAAAACAACACAAAATTAAAGTGCACTTTTTGTACAGAATGCCACTACAATAGTGTAAAACAAAGTGCACTTTTGTGCATGGTGTCACGAAGATGACGTATCAAAACAACACTAAATTAAAGTGCACTTTTTGTACAGAATGACACTACATTAGTTTAAAACAAATAAAGTGCACTTTTGTACATGATGGCACTAAGATGACATATCAAAACAACACTAAATATGCACTTTTTGTACAGAACGCCACTACATTAGTTTAAACCAAAAAAGTGCACTTTTGTGCATGATGTCACTAGGATGCCATATCAAAACAACACAAAATTAAAGTGCACTTTTTGTACAGAACGCCACTACAATAGTTTAAAACAAAGTGCATGGTGTCACTAAGATGACGTATCAAAACAACACTAAATTAAAGTACACTTTTTGTACAGAATGACACTACATTAGTTTAAAACAAATAAAGTGCACTTTTGTGCATGATGTCACACAAGATATTTCAATAAGTGTCACATAAAAATGAGCTGCATATCAAATAGTTTATGTCCTACGGTGTTGATCTGGAAATGGTTGCTTCGGCATTTTGTGGGTGTGGCACCGAACGGAGATGTTGATATGCAGTTTGAAGCACTCTTCATTCTCTAGCGGGTGACTTTTCAAATGATGCTATATATTAGCAGTGCTGCTACTTTTTGGAGCAACGCTTCTGTCGCACAAATGTTCAACGTATTCCCGTTTGAAGCCAAACCACCGCCAGATGATGCACCCCGTGCTTTTTTTTCCTGGGAATTAATTCTTCCTTCATTTGTTACCAGATTCGCACCTTCTCTCTCTCGTATTACCACTCGCAACACACCATTAGCAGCACAGCTAATGTTACCCATGTCGCTACCTCTCTGCTCGGGGAGGGCGTGTGACGTTGCAAGCAAGATATATGTAAGAAGTTGCGCTTGTTTTAAGTCTCTGTGAGAAGGAGAGACAAGAAAGAGGGAGAAACGCATGCAGTTTAATGCCCGCAGCGAAAAGCAACTGCGTGAGAACGTATACTCGAATATCACGATATAGTCATTTTCTATATCGCACAGAGACAAACCCGCGATATATCGCCCAGCCCTACTACAAACATACATTTTTAATTGCAAATAAATTGTACGGAAACACCATCTGTTTCAAGCAAATAACCAACAATTTAACCTTTAATAATGTAAATATCTCAAAAATAGATGTCTAGTTTCGGTGGCTTCACTTATATTCTCTCGGGTGATGGTTTATCGAGTGGCTTCTCATATGCTTTCCCTCCGTCGTGTTACACCGTGATTCACTGTGTCGTCTTGGAAACGCTCGAGACGAAGATAGCGCATTCAATACACATACCTCCGCCAAAGAGGTCATGATTTTGCCAGCGTTTGTTAGCGACATAACTCAAAATCGTATGGATGGACTTTGATGAAATGTTCACAAAATATAAACATTAAAAACAATTTATGTCATCTACTCCGATCCCATTTCTTCTTACTTTTACTTAACTGCGATCCATGGCCCCAGCTTCCGGTCCTGCCCTCTGGTACCGCGCTGCGCAGAGGATTATTGGAGATGTAGTTTATTTTTAGAACATGGCAATGCAAAAGCGCCAGAAAAAAAAACTACACTCACTCCGGTAAGTTTGTGTTTCATACCGTCAGATGTCAGTGCATTATTGTGATGGTTTTGAAACCACAATACTGCGGCATCTACAATACAATTACACCCCTACTAACCTACCATGCTATACCTAATAATCAGACCATTAAGTGCATAGCTGCATTGCTTAATTAAGTCCAATAAAATTGAAAGATGCATTTTGCCATCTCATTACAGGTTTGTAGTTTATTTGGTCCACGTGTTTTGTTTTTTTTACTTCCGTAACATAGTCTTTTTTGGCTATTTACATTTCCCGTGTTCTTCCGACACCAGTGTTTTTCATCCACTGTGCTTGGCACACTAGTGTACCGTGAGATATTGTTTGGTGTGCCGTGGGAAATTATGCAATTTCACCTAATTGGTCGGACAAATATTTTTTGCAAACCAATAATTATAATCTGCAAACAATGTGCCGTTGAAGATTGTCTGTGCTGTCTGGAGATCAGCAGAGTAACCATGTAATATTCTTCCGTACCAGTAGGTGGCAGGAGGTAGCTCATTGCTTTGTAAGCCTACTTTAAGACAAGAGAATTAATGATGGTTATGGTTTTTTGAAGTTATATCAAACAATTGCGTGAGGTATTTGATGAGAACGACTATATATTGTCAGAAGAGGCTATTGGAGTTTCGTTTTTAACATTTTCAGCTGGTGGTGTCTGTCATGTATTGCAGTGGTTCTCAAATGGGGGTACGTGTAGCCCTGGGGGTACTTGAAGGTATGCCAAGGGGTACGTGAGATTTTTTTTTAAATATTCTAAAAAATAGCAACAATTTAAAAATCCTTTATAAATATATTTATTGAGTAATACTTCAACAAAATATGAATGTGAGTTCATAAACTGTGAAAAGAAATACAACAATGCAATAATCAGTGTTGACAGCTAGATTTTTTTGTGGACATGTTCCATAAATATTGATGTTAAAGGTTTCTTTTTTTGTGAAGAAATGTTTAGAATTAAGTTCATGAATCCCGATGGCTCTCTATTACAATCCCCAAAGAGGGCACTTTAAGTTGATGATTACTTCTATGTGTAGAAATCTTTATTTATTATTGAATCACTTGTTTATTTTTCAACAAGTTTTTAGTTATTTTTATATCTTTTTTTCCAAATAGTTCAAGAAAGACCACTACAAATGAGCACTATTTTGCACTGTTATACAATTTAATAAATCAGAAACTGATGACATAGTGCTGTATTTTACTTCTTTATCTCTTCTTTTCAACCAAAAATGCTTTGCTCTGATTAGGGAGTACTTTAATTAAAAAAATGTTCACAAGGGGTACATCACTAAAAAAATGTTGAGAACCACTGATGTATTGGTTACTCTAATCACAGGACAATACCGGAACCATTGTAAGGGAAACTTAAGGGGTGGGGGACACATGGTATGATGACATGTGTTGTGTGTTGGACACTTTGAAGTGGGAAAAAGACAATTAGTTTTCTTTTGGTGTATTATTAGGCTTAAATTGCTAATAAGTGAACTAATAAGTGACAAGTTTGGCACTGAACAATGGCGACAAGGATGAGATAGTGTCCCCCTGGATTTTTTCAATGAAAATAATGTGTCTTGGCTCAAAAAAGTTTGGAAAACACTGTCGACACTACATCACCTTCTTTTTTTGGGTGCTGATCCGTACTCTGTGTCACGCATCAATTGATTGATTGATACTTTTATTAGTACATTGCACAGTACAGTACATATTCCGTACAATTGACCACTAAGTGGTAACACCCGAATAAGTTTTTCAACTTGTTTAAGTCGGGGTCCACGTTAATCAATTCATGGTAGACGCTACGCTTGCACAGAATGTGACAGTAAACCCAACTTAGCCAAGAAGAACTAGAATAGTAATAATATCGTTATTATTAATACCAATCTTCTGCACCAATAATTCAGTTTAAAATCACGTGCACCGTGGAGCCCATCTTTCTTACTGGTCACCCGAACATTTTACGTGTCATTGGGTCAACCGTTAAATAATAGTTATGTATCAGTCAGCTCTGTGAACCACTTCACTACCTCTGAGAGCGCCATGTGTATAATGAACTTCATGTCGTCAAATTCAAAAATCAATAGACGTTTATATATTTCTTTAGGTTTTGGTATACATAATGTGAAGACTGACTGCCTGCGAGCGACCACACCCACCGGAGCCCAGATGACGCAAGAGATACATCTTGATTAACCTTAATGTCATGTCCAGCCTTTTCAGACCCAACTGGGGTGGGAATCTTTGGGCTCCTTATGATTCGATTACAATTCAAGAGCTACGATTCCATTGTAAATTAATTATTTACGCGTCTTTAATTGTAATTGTGTGAATGCTCCAAAGCATGGTTTTCTTACCTCTCCTCTTCTTCTTCTTCTTCAGATTTTGGCGTGCTCTACCGTGTACATTTTTCACCCGATTCAAACATTTCCAACTTCAAACTGTTCAGCCTATTTGGGAATCTGTGGCTTTCCCTTGACATATTCCGAAAATTCCCAGATTTCCCAGAATTCCAGGTTTACAGGGACATTTCTTCCCTTCAAAATGAATTGGCTACTTCCACCAGTTCCACATTTTTCAACCGATTCAAACCATTCTACCGTCAACACATTTCCACCATCTTGGAAATTCGAAGTACCTTTTTTTCCAAGTTCAAAAAAATTCCAGGATTTTCCAGAATTCCTGTTTTCCAAAGCTCTATTTCCACCCTTTTTTTCCGGCGACTACTCCTTCCACATTTTTCAACGCAGTTAAACTGTTTCACCGTCAAAACATTCCTCTTAATTAGGATAGAAAAAAATTTGCTTTTTGAACTGGAAAAATTCCCGTTTTTTTCCTGAAATTCCATGAATTCCGTAAAACCATTTCTCAATTCAACATTTCTCGACCGATGTGAAAAATTCCAACACCAACTATTTCAACTCGTTCAGGATTTTTTTTTTTTTTACCATTTTCTGAAAAAATACCGCTTTTCTTGAAATTCCCATTGAAATCAATACGACATTATTCAAAGTTCCACAACTCCCACATTTTTCATCTGATTTAAACTGTTCCAACTTTGAAATATTCAGCTTGTTTGGGAATCATGTGCTCTACTTCAACAATTCTAAAAAAAAATCCAGGACGTTAGTCGAAATTCAGCCTTGGAGCATTCACACGAAATTCCTTCAGGAATTGCCTCATCTAGTATTGTATATTATCATTTATTGTCAATGTACTATACCCATCCATCCATTTTCAACCGTTTGTCCTTTGGCTGCTAATGTATGCGTCATTTCCAGTTTTCTGATGTGATCGAGCACAGCATAAATATGCAGTTAAAATGATAGAAGACTGGATAATGTGAGCACTGTATCAGCCTGCTAAGCGACATGATTACGTGGTGAGCAGGCATCCTGGTCGTTTTAATTTCCGTGAACTCTACGACCACGGAATGCCCAGACACTTTGCATCCGTTCACTGTCTGCACTCGGTTCAAAGAGGTTTGTTGCAGCTACCTATTCACATCTACGGCTCAGTGTTGTCCCACTGTGTAGTCGCTCTCCTGATTTTTTTAGTTGACTTGCTAATTTCCTCTTCTTAGGTGGTTACCCGCGGTTAGACTTCTGTTGAAGTGTACAAAACACTTATTTTGTTGCTGTTTCATTACTTTACATTCAAGCTACCTTAGCGATTGGCATGGTTTCTCGTCTCCTCCTTCTGTATTTTTGTCCTACATTTGTCTGTGCTACTTTTGAACGTTTACGCCCCAATCGTGACGCATCTAACAACCGATCATTTTCCCCACCTCTCGTCCAAACTATACGTATACGTCCAGTCCACTAAAATGATGTATTGATATGAACATTTCATATCAATACATAGGATGTATTGATATGAAATCCAAAGACATGCACCTGGGGATAGGTTGATTGGCAACACTAAATTGGCCCTAGTGTGTGAATGTGAATGTTGTCTGTCTGTGTTGGCCCTGTGATGAGGTGGCGACTTGTCCAGGGTGTACGCCGCCTTCCGCCCGATTGTAGCTGAGATAGGAACCAGCGCCCCCTGCAACCCCAAAGGGAATAAGCGGTAGAAATGGATGGATGGATGAACATTTCATAACACAGCTACTGGCACCATTATACTATTATTATTATCATCATTATTATCGCAGTATTGTGAATGTGCTCAAAAAGTACTCATATACCTTCATAGAAAAGTTTTAAATATTAAAAATCAAATACAATAAATAAATATCCATACAATACACTCTCTTGGCAAAATAAATGTTACATTATAATATTGTTCAAGCCACTTAAAAGCCATATTTTTTGGGGGAAATAAGTCTAAAATATGTTCATCTTTTCCTGTTTTATTTTAAAAAGTTGGTGATTTTTTTAATGATAATGAAAAAAACATGTCTTGGTTGGGTCACATCCGGTTTATTCGACGTCACGCAAATTCATTTCCTGTTGTTACATTGCTTCAAATATAGATACATCACTCTAAGACAGTGACATTTTTTTTTTTAATTCAAGTACCCCCTAATCAGAGCAAAGAATTTTTGGTTGAAAAAAAGAGATAAAGAAGTAAAATACAGCACTAAGTCATCAGTTTCTGATTTATTAAATTGTATAACAGTGCAAAATATTGCTCATTTGTAGTGGTCTTTCTTGAACTATTTGGAAAAAAAGATATAAAAATAACTAAAAACTTGTTGAAAAATAAACAAGTGATTCAATTATAAATAAAGATTTCTACACATAGAAGTAATCATCAACTTAAAGTGCCCTCTTTGGGGATTGTAATAGAGATCCATCGGGATTCATTAACTTAATTCTAAACATTTCTTCACAAAAAAAGAAATCTTTAACATCAATATTTATGCAATATGTCCACAAAAAAATCTAGCTGTCAACACTGAATATTGCATTGTTTCTTTTCACAGTTTATGAACTTACATTCATATTTTGTTGAAGTATTAGTCAATAAATATATTCATAAAGGATTTTTGAATTGTTGCTATTTTTAGAATATTAAAAAAAAATCTCACGTACCCCTTGGCATACCTTTAAGTACCCCCATTTGAGAACCACTGCTCTAAGAGAGCGAGAGAATGATAAGAGTTTGCAAAGCAGCAATTAGGGCAAAGGGTGGCTATTCTGAAGAAACAAGATTATAAAACATGTTTTCTAGGGGTGTGGGAAAAAATATATTCGAATTTGAATCGCGATTCTGACGTTGTGCGATTCAGAATCGATTCTCATTTTTAAAAAATTTGATTTTTTTTTTAATCAATCCAACAAAACAATACAATAACCATAACAATGCAATCCAATTCCAAAACCAAATCTGACCCAGTACTTTTTTTTTTTTACTTTATAAATTTCAACATTTACAAACAGTTAAAAATAATAATGAAAGTAAGTACAAAAACAGTACAAAACTGTATAAAAACCATACAAAACAGCGCCAGGGGGTTGTAAATTCAAAGTAACTAAAATAGAATGCAAAAAAATATATATATCAATCAATCAATCAATGTTTACTTATATAGCCCTAAATCACTAGTGTCTCAAAGGGCTGCACAAACCACCACGACATCCTCGGTAGGCCCACATAAGGGCAAGGAATATATATATATATATATATATATATATAAAATAAACAAAGTGCAAAGCCATAGGCTCACTCAATCTCAATCAATCAATCAATGTATTTTATTTCGGCAATCTTCACATAAAACAACGAACAACAACAAGAAAAGAAAAAAAAACAAAAAACAAAAAAAAACACTCATTTGTGCAATGATTGAGCCGAAAGGGTGTAGGTTGAAGCAACGCTTATATAAACCTACCCCATCACAACAAGAACAAGGTTCAAAATATATAAAATCTAAAACATGCTTCACTTATATTACTTTTTTTTTTTTAAACAATATATAAGCAACATATATGTAGCACACGTCTCATATACACAGTTTAACATTTAAATCAAACATATACATCTGTACACTTATATATATATATATATATATATATATATATACACACACATATATATATATATATATATATATATATATACACAAATCATTTAAATTCCATATAAAGTGGTAATATATACATTTTAATATAACCTATATGTATAATTATGAAATCATAAATTGTATTTATATACATATTATATATTATTGTCTTTCTAAAACAATGTTTGCTCTTCTTTCTTATATTTACTAATGATAAATGATTTAAAAAGCTTTTTAAACTGGTTTATGTTGGTGCTGTGTTTTATTTCATCCTTTAAACAGTTCCATATTTTAACCCCTGCTATTGTTATACTCATTCGTTTCTGCGTTGTTCTACAATATTGGATCTTAAAAAGTACTTCTCCTCTTAAATTATAATTCCCTTCTCTTTGTAACAATCTTCTCTGTAACCCTGTTGGAAGTAAATGTTTACTTGCTTTATAAATCATTTGGGCAGTCTTGAGTTGGATGAGATCTGGTAGTTTTAAATCAAATGTTTTTATAAATAATCCATTAGTGTGTTCTCGGGGTCCTGTGTTATGTATCAGTCTGATGGCCCTTTTTTGCATTATGAATAGTGGTTGGATGTTCGTCCTGTATGCATTTCCCCAAACGTCT
This sequence comes from Nerophis ophidion, assembly GCF_033978795.1. NCBI lineage: Eukaryota > Metazoa > Chordata > Actinopteri > Syngnathiformes > Syngnathidae > Nerophis > Nerophis ophidion. The sequence continues at coordinate 47,184,889 of NC_084623.1, forward strand.
AGACAGTAACTCAAATATGGTAAAACAAGTGTACAATAAAGAGTGTGTAATGTTTTTTGATTAAGAACGTGCCTTGTTTTACCCAGGACAGCAATACTTCTGGCCAACTTCCCTTTGATGTATGTAATGTGTGACTTCCAGCAGATCCTGTGGTCCAAGATCACACCCAAAAATTTGATTTTGTTTACTCTTTCTATACTAACATTGTCTATATACAATTTTACATCTATATCATTTCTCTTATTTCCAAATAACATAAAGTTAGTTTTATTTAGGTTTAATGATAATTTATTAGCATCAAACCATTATTTTAGTTTATACATCTCCATGGTGACGGTCCTCAGGAGCTGCTGCAAGTCCACATCAGAACAGAGTACATTGGTGTCATCCGCAAATAACACATATTTAAGGTTTTCAGTTACTTTACAAATATCATTTATATACATGATGAACATCTTGGGCCCTAAGACTGACCCCTGTGGTACCCCACATTTAATATTTAACCAACATGATTTTTTTTGTGATATCTGTACAAACTGCTTTCTATCAGAAAAATAACTTTTTATCCATTCCAGAACAATACCCCTAAAACCATATTTTTCCATTTTTCTAATAAGAATACTATGGTCTACTGTATCAAAAGCCTTCTTAAGATCTAAGAATACTCCTATTGTATATTTATTTTTATCAATACTATCAGTTATTTCTTCAATTAAATATGTTAATGCTTGTGCTGTTGATCGATTATTCCTTAAACCATACTGCCTATCTGTTAATAATTCATTTTTTTCTACAAAGCCATCGAATCTATTTATAAATATTTTTTCTAATATTTTGGAGAACTGTGGTAGTATTGAGATTGGTCTGTAGTTTGTGAATACGTGTCCGTCTCCCGCTTTGTGAATAGGAACAACTTTTGCAATTTTCATTAGTTGAGGAAATACTCCCATTTCAAATGAAAGGTTAAATAGATACGCTAATGGAGCACTAATTCCATCTATCACATACTTTAAAGTTTGCATGTCTATATCATCCACATCTTTGCTTGTTTTGTTCTTAAAACTTTTGACTATGTCCCTAATTTCTCTTTCTACTACTGGTTTTAAAAACATTGTTTTAGGGTTTGGGTTGATATAATCTGCTGCATCTATTTTTGTCCCTTCTACCTTTATCTCTTCTGCTAGTTTTGGTCCAATATTTATAAAATAATCATTAAATGTATTTACTATCACCTCCTTATCCTTAATCATGTTGTTATTTTCCATAAAGTATGGTGGGTATTGATTATCATCAGTTTTATTTCTAATAATACCATTTAATATTTTCCATACACCTCTTATATTATTCTTGTTATATTCCAGTTTAGTTATATAATAATCTTTTTTACACATTCTGATTATATTGATTAGTTTATTTTTATATTTTTTATATTTATTTTCATTTACTAAAGTTCTATTTTTTATAAATTCCTTATATAAAATATTCTTTTTTTTACAGGCATTTTGGAGTCCTTTAGTCATCCACGGTTTAAACTCGGCGTAGTTTGACTTCCTTTTATGATTTACTACTGGACAATTTCCATCATATAGTATTTTAAATGTGTTTAAGAATTCTTCATAAGCTGTATTAACTTATTTTTTATCATAAATAGTATTCCAATTTTGCTTTTGTATTTCATTCTTGAATTTGTTGAGCGTTTTTCTGTTATGATTCTTTTATAGACAGTTTCACATTCATTCTTAATTTTAATTTTACTGGCACAGTTGTAGACCACAAAGACTGGGAGATGATCACTTATATCATTTATCAAGATTCCACATATTAGGTTGTCATCCATTATATTGGTAAATATATTGTCAATTAGGGTGGCACTATGTGATGTGATTCTTGTTGGTTTATTTATCAAAGATATCAAACTCATACTGTGCATTGTGTCTATAAATTCAGCTGTTTCTCTATTGCTACTTGTATGTATTAAGTCAATGTTAAAGTCTCCACTAATAAATATTTCTGTGTTATTCAATTTATAAAATAATCCTTCCATAGCTTTGGTGAAGGTTTCTATTTTGGATCCCGGAGTTCTATATATACAACTAACTAGGATATTTTTTCTTCCTTCTCTTATAATCTCTACCGTTATACATTCCATTACTTGTTCAATGATAGATGTCATATTTTCAACTTTAATAAAGTTTAGATTTTTATCAATATAGAGTGCTACTCCTCCTCCCTTTTTATCTATTCTATCCAAATGCACAAATTCATATCCATTCAGACCAAAATCTACACTTTTTTCTTGAGTTATCCAAGTTTCTGATATTGCTATAATGCTAAAAGGTTTTACAAATTGACTTAAAAATTCCTTTATATGGTGAAAGTTTGCAGACAGACTTCTACTATTAATATGTATAATTGTTAATTGGTTACTTAATTGTATACTGTCATTATATTGTTCATCTGTATAATATTTGCAATTCATTGCTATGCCATTGAAGAAATTTTTTTCAGGGTCTATATCGTTTTCAAACATAGTGCAAAGTTCATATTTCACTCATTCATTTGCTGTTATATTAACATTCAATTACTAAGTTCGCAACATGATTTCTGGTTTCATCATTTGTACTTTTCAAGCTCCCCCATTTCTCTGATTACTAGAACCTTTGCTTCTTCAGGCGTGCCCTGTAGTTTTATCCAGACTTTGCAATTCCGTGTCCACGTGGACTGAATTTTCCCTTGTTTCTTTAGGGCCCTAGCCTGTCTTGCTATGTCCGAGTTTTTTTTTGTTAAGTGCTCATTAAAGTACACTGCCGTACCTCTTAATTTTTTAGACTGTCTCAAAAGATCAATTTTTACTTTCCTGTTCGTAAACCTTATAATAATTGCTTGTTTTGCCAAGTTATCCCTTCGAGGGAGGGTATGACAGGCAGAGATAGCATTACTGTCTATTTCAATGTTCTTAGACTGAAAAAACTGCAGGACCTGTTGCTCCAGGTTTTCTAGCTCCGTCGTGGACTCATCCCCACCATTCTTTTCACCTGCAGTTGCTCGAGCATATGAGCGGTGTTTGGTGTTCAAGCCACTGACAATCACATCATCCATTCTTGTGTATTGTTCAAGTTCATCAACACGTCTTTCCAATATTTTAATTGATTTGTCTTTTTCTACAATTATTTTTTTTAGCTCTCTAACTTCCTCCACTAGTTGACTAAGTGCAGTTTGTTGGTTTGCCACTCTGGACAACTCTTCAGACATAAAGTTAAGCGAGAGTTTTATTTCTTCCAGCTCGTCAACCTGTAACACTAAGAACCTCAATAAACAGAGCAATTGAGGAGACACAAACACGACACAGAACAAACCAAAAGTAGTGAAACAAAAACATTTATATTATCAACAACAGTATCAATGTTAGTTATAATTTCAGCATAGCAGTGATTAAAAATCCCTCATTGACATTATCATTAGACATTTAGAAAAATAAAAACAAGAACAATAGTGTCACAGTGGCTTACACTTGCATCGCATCTCATAAGCTTGACAACACACTGTGTCCAATGTTTTCACAAAGATAAAATAAGTAATTTTTAGTTTTGTTTAATAGTTAAAACTAATTTACATTATTGCAATCAGTTGATAAAACATTGTCCTTAAGAATTATAAAAGCTTTTTACAAAAATCTACTACTCTGCTTGCATGTCGGCAGACTGGGGTATATCCTGCTAAAATCCTATGTATTGAATGAATAGAGAATCCTTTTGAATCGGGGAAAAAAAATCATTTTTGAATCGAGAATCGTGTTGAATTGAAAAAAAAAAATCGATTTTGAATCGAATCGTGACCCCAAGAATCGATATAGAATCGAATTGTGGGACACCCAAAGATTCGAAGCCCTAATGTTTTCAGTTATTTCACTTTTTTTTTTTAAGTACATAACTCCACATAGGTTCATTCATAGTTTTGATGCCTTCAGTGACAATCTACAATATAAATAGTCAAGAAAATAAAGAAAACGCATTGAATTAGAAGGTGTGTCCAAACTTTTGGCCTGTACTGTATACTTGGTGAGAGTTTTTCCAGTGCGCCGTTTATCATTATACCGTTTATCATTATTACATCCATAATTACTATCATAAAAATGTGTCACTTCCTGTTCTGTTATTTTGATCTTTCACGACGCAGTGAGGCTTTACCTCCTGTGCGAGTGTTGAATTAAGTATGAATAACTGGTAATTGCAAAGAAGAGATACTTGAAGCAGAGGTAAAAGGAAATGGAAGCAGGGATGAAGAGGAACACAGATAATGGGAGGAAGAGGGGGAGGGAGACAGAGAGATAAAGAGGCCTGATGGAGATAAGCGGGCAGAGAATGAGGCAGAGAAACAAACGAGTGTGTCAAAGATGGCCGCCGAGATGAAACGTGACAAGCGCCGTCTGTGTTATCAATGGCTGCGTGAATGACAGCGTAACCTTCTGTGCGTGTTTTAGCTGATTGAGAGCGACTTTGACAGAAGGACGCATTGACATTTCTCAGAGGAGCCTGACAAGAACAAGGAAAGGAAGGAGGCAGAAAACAAATGAGCTTTCTCCCAGACACATACACACACATAAATGGAAGTGTGTATTGGCCAGGTCTGGTCGGCTCTAACATGATTATAGCGGGATGATTCTCTTCAATAACTCTTAGCCCTGAGAGCTAAACCTGGATCAATTTAACCTCCTTCCTGTGTGTTTGGAGTTTGTGTATTTCTACTTTGTTATGTGTGTGCGCGTGTGTAGTTTGCCGCAGGCCGGCTGTGTGACATCAACACTGCAGGAAGGATCAGGCTATCTACTAAAGTTTCCTCCATTGTCTGATGTTAATGCAAGAAAAACTGTATAAAATGACCAATTTGTCGACAAACATAATTAATTGGCACTGATTATATCAGTTTAATGTAAATATAACAAAACAACTCGTTTGCTGTTCTGCTATTAAAACATAAAATATAAAATGCAACGTTGTAAAAAACTAAAATGCATCCTACTGGGCATCTTTACCTAATTGGTGCCATTTGTTTGTTAAAACGATCAAATTAAATGTTTTTAAATACAATCTGATAATACTCATATTGAACCATTTTCCTTTGTTCCTATGGTGACGCATTTAAGTGACAGGGGTGTTTTTTTAGGCGTATAAATAGAAACTACATGAAATTTATAATGATAGCGTGTTGACACCAAGCACACTACAGTGATTCAACAAAAAAAGTGATTTCAAAATAAACTAACAACACTAAATATTAAAATCTGAAAGAGGACAGTACTGCGTTTTTAAATTAAATATCAGAATATACAGAAAAATAAATGGATTTTTATGGCCTGCATTTGAATGATGCAAATTTTTGCAACTTGTGGAATATTCCACATTGAGAGGTTGATATGTTTATATACCCTAGGACAGTGTTTCTCAAATGGGGGTACGTGTACCCCTAGGGGTACTTGAAGGTATGCCAAGGGGTACGTGAGATTTTTTTAAACATTTCTAAAAATAGCAACAATTCAAAAATCCTTTATAAATATATTCATTGAAAAATAGCAACAATTCAAAAATTCTTTATAAATATATTTATTGAATAATACTTCAACAAAATATGAATGTAAGTTCATAAACTGTGAAAAGAAATGCGACAATGCAATATTCAGTGTTGACAGCTAGATTTTTTGTGGACATGTTCCATAAATAATGATGTAAAAAGTTTCATTTTTTGTGAAGAAATGTTTAGAATGAAGTTCATGAATCCAGATGGATCTCTATTACAATCCCCAAAGAGGGCACTTTAAGTTGATGATTACTTCTATGTGTAGAAATCTTTATAATTGAATCACTTGTTTATTTTTCAACAAGTGTTTAGTTATTTTTATCGTTTTTTCAAAATAGTTCAAGAAAGACCACTAGAAATGAGCAATATTTAATAAATCAGAAACTGATGACATAGTGCTGTATTTTACTTCTTTATCTCTTTTTTCACCAAAAATGCTTTGCTCTGATTAGGGGGTTTTTGAATTAAAAAACATGTTCACAGGGGGTACATCCCTGAAAAAAGGTTGAGAACCACTGCCCTAGGACATGGCTTGATTATTATTTAATGTTGTTATTTTAAAGAAGTTATAGTTAAGATCAATTAAATAAATAATTATAAACAGTGTTTAACAAATGCCACAAATATTTGCCGACACAAGGTAAAAATTATTTTACTTTTTTTTTATTGTAGCAACATAGTAAACATTTTGGAGCGCACCAACGAAACTTGTGTATGCGTGTTGACATTTAAGCTTGCTGTAGTGTTGTTTGTATAACAAAAATAAATATATTATTGAGCCTGCATCCCCAAGTTTATGTTGGTTTGATGTACAGTGTGTATATATATATATATATATATATATATATATATATATATATATATATATATAGTGTCTTCAAAGTGGGCATTTTTTTAAACTAAAATAGGTAGAACCAACTATTCATGTTTACATTGAATCTTATGGGGAACTCTGCTTCCCTTTACAAATTTTTTTAAATTTATAAACCAGGTTCAAGAACTTATTAAGTTTGTAAATCAATGTTCCACTTCATATGTATACGCACCACAAATGTTTGGTCAAATTTGACTTACAGTGGTACCTCAACTAAGGAGTGCTCCAACATACGAGCGTTTTAAGATAAGAGCTGTCTCTTAGCTAATAGTTATGCTTTAAGTTAAAAACTAAAATCTGAGGTACAAGTATTCCCGCCACTACTTGACGAAGTAGATGCTGCAGTGAACTCCGTAAGATCCGACCAATACATCCCGGTCTTACTTGCTAGGATTAGCTTACAGCTAGAGATGAACACAACTTAGTTTTTTCAGGCATGGTAAGGATAAAAGTGAATGTGAAGGACAATGCGAAGAATAAGTGGAATATATTCATTGAACTAAAGAAAGAAATCATCAAAAACATGACATTGTGTGTAGCTGGTGAAGCAGTTGAAGCAAATCACTGCCAGTCTGCACCGTACTGAAGGCGAATGACTATAACGCCCGCTTAGGTTGTTAAAATAATTTCTGAACGGTAGATATTTATTCTTGAAAATATGGAGAATCTGATGGTGTTTTATGGAAAAGAAGCTCGAATGGAATACTGTAGAAGTCCACTCTTCAAGGTAAATGTTGTATATTATTATTACATTACTTCATAAAACTACTGTAATTGTTCAATTAATGCAGGGTTTCCCTTTAACATGACTAAATGTGCACCGCCACAGCACTTTCATTGCCTCCCCACTTTGAAAATATTTTTTTGTTTTCACTTGAAAACAAATAAAAGTAATAGGGACGGCGTGGCGCAGTGGAAGAGTGGCCGTGCGCAACCCGAGGTTCCATGGTTCAAATCCCACCTAGTACCAACTTGGTCACGTCCGTTGTGTCCTGAGCAAGACACTTCACCCTTGCTCCTGATGGGTGCTGGTTGGCGCCTTGCATGGCAGCTCCCTCCGTCAGTGTGTGAATGTGTGTGTGAATGGGTAAATGTGGAAGTAATGTCAAAGCGCTTTGAGTGCCTTGAAGGTAGAAAAGCGCTATACAAGTACAACCCATTTATTTATTTAATATAATGAATTGTAGCACCCAGAAAAAGTCACAAAAAGTCTGACGTTATTTTTTACTTTTATTGTCAATCTTACGATAAGAAACGGGACAATTCCAACATGTTTGACCTCCCGTTAAAACAACTGTGCCCCCACGCTTCCCCAGACACACAACAGCACTTCTTCATTCTTCGCCAATCCGCTTTCAAGCATGAACAGTGTGTTTGCAAACATGGGAAAAACCAGACTGATTACCGAAAACAGCGCTGCTAAAACTGGATGTAAACAAGACGCACGCCATTGTTTGGAGCGTTGTCAGCATGTTTGCGATGTGAACGTAACTTTAATACATCCAAAATAAACCCGCCGACAGAAATCTACAAAATGTGCAAATATTAAGAGGACAGTAGCAGCTTTTAAGGATAGAAAGTCCAACTCTTTTGTCAGGGACATGGAGGGACAGAAGTAGACTATAAAAACGAGGACATTTTATAATAACACCAGAAAAAGATGCTAGATTTGTTGCTAGTCGTTTTTTAATAAAAAAGCAATTTAGTCTCTAGACCAGGGGTCGGCAACCCGCGGCTCTTTAGCGCCGCCCTAGTGGCTCTCTGGAGCTTTTTCAAAAATATATGAAAAATGGAAATTATGAGGGGGAAAAAACATTTTTTGTTTTAATATAGTTTCTGTAGGAGGACAAACATGACACAAACCTGCCGAATTGCTATAAAGCACACTGTTTGTATTAAAAATGCTTCACTGATTCGAGTATTTGGCGAGCGCCGTTTTGTCCTACTAATTTTGGCGGTCCTTGAACTCACCGTAGTTTGTTTACATGTATAACTTTCTCCGACTTTCTAGGACGTGTTTTATGCAACTTCGTTTTCTGTCTCATTTTGTCCACCAAATTTATAAGGTTGTGCATGAATGCACAAAGGTGAGTTTTGTTGATGTTATTGACTTACGTGGAGTGTGCTAATCAAATATATTTGGTCAGTGCAAGACTGCAAGCTAATCAATTCTAACATGCTATTTAGGCTAGCTGTATGTACATATTGCATCATTATGCCTCATTTGTAGCTATATTTGAGCTCATTTAGTTTCCTTTCAGTCCTCATAATTCAATGTACATCTCATGACACACTATCTGTATGTAATATGGTTTTAATTTTTTGCAGCTCCAGACGGATTTGTTTTTGTATTTTTGGTCCAGTATGGCTCTTTCAACATTTTGGGTTGTCGACCCCTGCTCTAGAACTTTAAAAACATTTCTTTAAGTACATTCATTGTACAATAAGCAGCAACAATAGAAAATATGACAAAATGATATAAAAATAAATATATGTTAATACTAATTAATAATAAAATATTTAGTTTTTTAATGTATGTATATATTTTGTGAGACTTTTACAGAAAAATGAAAACAACGCAATGACGTTATTTTATGGTGGCTATGCCGCTTACAACGCCCCCACCACCACAGGTATCTTGGCAGTCTAGCAGAAACCCTATTGTATTGTTTTTTTATACAATATTTCTTATCGAAAAGTTAGTTTTTCATTTTAAAAGACATGTTAAATGGTAAAATTGTGTTGTTTTGGTGTTGGGGGTCAAGCACTAATTAAATCAATTTCAATCAATTTCAATGGGTGAAGTTGATTTCAGATACATGTGTTTTGAGTTAAGGGGTCTGTCACACAAACAATTAAGCTTGTAATTTGAAGTAGTACGTATGTATGTACTGCTGAAAATGCTCATTTCCCCTCGGGGATTAATAAAGTATTTCTTATTCTGATTCGCTTGTGAAAGGGTACCTAGTGACGTGTTCAGACACAACCAGAATTTAGGGTATGAACATTTTTCCCTCATGTAATTACTTAAAAAAAGAACACTGTATTTAAAAAGAAATATTTTAAATTATGCAAAGCTTTAGTAAAAAAAAAAAATCTAAGGTGTATAAAACATCATTTGGATCATCTCCTTGACTCTTCTCTGTTATCTTTCACTTTCCGTGTGTGTGTGTGTGTTACAGTCCCTTTAATACATCCCCGAGATCAATAAGCTGTATTCCCTTATCAATGTGGCCACGTCTTGTATAGCTTTCAGGACAATTTGCCACGATAACAACAACCATTTGTCACTTTCCCAAAGAGCCGCGACTCTCTCTTGCCGCACAAAGCCGACACGGATCGTGCCATTTCTTTTTTCAAACGCTCAGAGTCGCGCTCTTTTCCACTTGACTCTGCATTATCAGACATCATTTGACATGAGCCTCAGACACAAATGTTGATTATCAAAGATGAGGTAGCGTTCGCTCTTAACAATACTTTACAGTTGTTCCGCCTTGGGGAGATTAAGTTCTAGCAAGCTAATGAACTAAGCAGAAACTGTTAAAACATCATAAAAATAACATAACCCGCCCTCTGGCACGCACACGCACGCGCACACACACACACACACACACACACACACACACACACGGATCAATACCAGGCCTCTATGGATGCCGGGTGTAATATCGGCTCTTTACTGTCTCCGCGTTATTGTGCTCTAACTCATCCTCCTTCCTCTTTGCACTATCACTGCCAGTCAATGCTCACGAGGTACAAAAAATGATGGTTGGATGAGTTCGGTGCATAACATAGGAACCCAGACCTCAACCCAAACATTTTTGCGTTACACAAGTGACGTATGGTCAAAAATCCCACAGCAAAATCTCATAGAAAGCCTTGCCAGAAGAGTGTGGGAGTTGTCCCAATACTTTTGTCCGTAGGGTGCACTTTACTTCCCCGCACTGCCTATAATCCAGCCCTGACCCTGTAACGATGCGGCGTCCAAGAAACCATGACGCAAAGATGCTGGAGGAACAGTATGGGCCATAAAGCGAATGGGGGGGATGGAGAGCGAGTGGGTGTGATGGAGATGGAGGACCGAGGAGAGAAAGCCAAATGGGGGAGGATGAGGGAGTCTGTAGTATGTCTCCTCTCTCGGTAATCGCGTTAACTGGCGGCTCCGAGCCTGGCCTCCTCAGCTGTCTCTCCCTCGCTCCCACACACACACATGCACACACAGCACCTGTGCACTGCATCTGACAGACAGCACATTCATCACAATTAACCAATTACAGCGTCCACCGGTCTGTCTGAACCCGCCTCCCGCTTGAGGACAGCAAAGCAGGGACGGAAACCAACAAAACAAAACAAAAAAAACAACAAAGGAAAGTCAAGGAAAGAAAGTAAACACACTTGAAAGAAGGGATATGAAGTGCTGAGGTGGATGTAATGTTTTACATTAATAGACTACATGCGTTGTATACCACAAGTTACCTGAAGCCACGGTGTTGATGGCCCCTTCCTGTCCGATGATGTGCTCCTTCAGCCTCCTCTCCAGGGGGAACCTTCTCCTCTCCTCCGCCTCTCGCTTAGCTTTCGCCTCCTGGAACTACAAGGAAACGAAGAATGAATGAATGGAGAAAAAACAAACAAAAAAACAGTCCTTTAATGTTTTAAACAGGCTGTTTACAACTTGCTAAAAGTATTTTTTTCCCCCAAAGAGGCCCTAAAATGCAAAACCAACTTTTCTTACCTATGTGCTATTGCAGGGGTCGGGAACCTTTTTGGCTGAGAGAGCCATGAAAGTAAAATATTTTAAAATGTATTTCCATGAGATCCATCCATTTTCTACCGCTTGTCCCGTTCGGGGTCGCGGGGGGTGCTGGAGCCTATCTCAGCTGCATTCGGGCGGATGGTGGGTACACCCTGGACAAGTCGCCATCACATCAGAGCCATATAATATTTTTTAACACTGAATACAACTAAATGCGTGCATTTTTAAGTAAGATAAACATTTTTAGAGTATAATAAGTCTCTTATTCTTTTTATAACATTGTTATTCTGAAGCTAGCCAATAATAAATAAAATACTTCTTACCATTAAAGGCCTACTGAAATGAGATTTTCTTATTTAAACGGGTATAGCAGGTCCATTCTATGTGTCATACTTGATCATTTGGCGATATTGCCATATTTTTGCTGAAAGGATTTAGTAGAGAACATCGACGATAAAGTTAGCAACTTTTGGTCGCTAATAAAAAAAGCCTTGCCTTTACCGGAAGTCACAAGGGCGAGGGCTCCTCACGTCCTCACATTGTTTATAATGGGAGCCTCCAGCAGCAAGAGCTATTCGGACCGAGAAAACGACATTTTCCCCATTAATTTGAGCGAAGGTGAAAGATTCGTGGATGATGTTATTGATAGGGAAGGACTAGAAAAAAATAAAAAATAAAGTTGAAAAAAAAAGGCGATGGCATTGGGACAGATTCAGATGTTTTTAGACACATTTACTAGGATAATTCTGGGAAATCCCTTATCTTTCTATTATGTTGCTAGTGTTTTAGTGAGATTAAATAGTACCTGATAGTCAGAGGGGTGTGGCCACGGGTGTCTTGACGCCAGAAAGTCGACGGCAGCTGCATGGACGGCGCAAGCTCAGCTGATCTCCGGTAAGAGGCGACTTTTTACCACAATTTTCTCACCGAAACCTGCCGGTTGACAAGTGGTCGCGAACCATGTTCGCTTGACCGCTCTGATCCATAGTAAAGCTTCACCTCCGGGAATTTTAAACAAGGAAACACCGTGTGTTTGTGTGGCTAAAGGCTAAAGCTTCCCACCTCCATCTTTCTACTTTGACTTCTCCATTATTAATTGAACAAATTGCAAAAGATTCAGCAACAAAGATGTCCAGAATACTGGTCAATTGCGCGATGAAAAGAGATGACTTTTAGCCGCAAATGGTGCTGCGCTTATATGTCCTCTACAGTCCGTGACGTCACGCGCACGCGTCATCATTCCGCAACCTTTTAAACAAGAAAGTCCGCAGGAAATTAAAATTGTAATTTAGTAAACTAAACCGGCCGTATTGGCATGTGTTGCAATGTTAATATTTCATCATTGATATATAAACTATCAGACTGCGTGGTCGGTAGTAGTGGGTTTCAGTAGGCCTTTAATGTGACTTCTTGAACAGGTGATGTAAAAAATGGATGGCTGGATTAAAATGCATGAGAATGTTTTATATTTTGAATGTTATTTTTAACACTGATTACCAGCGGAATTATTCATTACCTATTGTGTTAATCAATGTCAGCTAAGATTTATATGAGAGCCAGATGCAGTCACCAAAAGAGCCACAGGTTCCCTACCCCTGTGCTATTGTGTATTTGGGTTTTGCATAAGTCCTGAAAATTTGAACTCAAACCGTGGAGGCATTGCAGAGATATCTATAAAATAATCTTGCCTTCCTTATTTCCTCCAAACGAGCTGGTGTGACGTTTTTCCCTGGTGTGACATCCACATTTAGTAGATTTTTACCCGAAGGGCTTTGCGTGGGAGCGCCATTTCAGTCTGACGTGCATCCTCCGTTGTAACCATTTCTAATACAAAGCAGCGTATAGTTTGAACTCGGGTTGTACGATATACCGAAACTAAGAAAGTACCGCGGTACTGATGAATTAAAAATGGTTCTATACGGCTTCTAAAAAAAATACCTTTTTTTCCCCAAACTTGACATTGTGACATTGCTGCTAAACTGAGCAGAGGTGCATGTTAAACAACACTCACACACAGAGTACTTACAAGTAGAAACAGTGTGGGGATAGAAAACAAAGGCACAATAATTCATTAAATTCAGCTTTGTTACTGGATTCTTTGTAATACGCTTCTGCCTTGGAAAGTTTGTATCTGTAACTAATATTTGTTAATATTGACACTGCAATATTGTTAAATGAAGGACACTTACTGTATTACATATGTCTAGCTTGTGTGTTATTGTGTGCTTGGCTGTTGTGTAGCTGTTAACTCCTAGTAGCCTATAGCCTACCATGTTTACCTTTTGTCAATGACTTGACTAAAGTAGAAGAAAAGACCAATTTTGTGTGTTTATTGGAGGACATTTAAATGTTAACTGGCTGTTCAGTTTTGCACAAATAAACACGCTGCAGGCTTGCAACAGAGCGCTTATATCGGAGATTCTAGATGTACGCAGATATACCATAAATTCCAGACTATAAACCGCTACTTTTTTCGTACGCTTTGAGCCCTGCGGCTTCTACAACAGGGCAGCTAATATTTGGGTTTTTCGTCGCTGCTGGTCACAATGCAAATAGTTTTGTAAAACAAAACAAGAAAAGACACTGAAAAGGTGTGTTACTGTTTGTGCTATGACGCCATCTTTTGGACGAGTAGTTTACTGCAGGCGCTGTCGTGCCGCAATGCCCTTCTTTTTAGGGATTTATAACGGAAGTGCCGTTCCATCTTGTAGCCGCCCATGGCATGTCTACTCGTACAAATTCTTTGTTCATCACTCTAAGCAATGTTTGTAAGTGTATAAGAGTATTTTCATGCATATTTGTATGAAGCCAGTGTCATTAGCATTAGCTAATATGCTAACACTTTTACGAGTGTGTTAGTATTATTAACTTACAATGGCATTTTATTTGTATTGTTTCAGTTTCGCAAATTCCTCAATAAATTCATTACGACATCACCGCGGAGTTATTGAGTCTGTTTAGCTGATTGGAGAGCGAGCTTGACGATGACTTCTGTTTTGTTTAATCAGCCGTTTTACTGCCGTGTTACGGACACCATTTGGAAACTATTAAAAACATTTCCAAAATATTTCTGTGTAAATAACTACAGTATTTTTTGGATTATAAATCACAGTTTTTTTTCATAGTTTGGCCGGGGGTGCGACATATACTCCGGAGCGACTTATGTGTGAAATTATTAACACATTCCTGTAAAATATTAAATAATATTATTTATCTCATTCGCGGAAGAGACGAAGAAAAGGTCAGCAATCGTCACACACACGTCAACCAATAAGAATTTGGCAGGGGGGGGGGTCATGGCAGAAGTGCATTGTGGGTCATGGGATGCTAACTGCTATATGCTACTGCCGTAGCTATTAAAGTGGATCATTTCAACATTGGCGGGAACTTATAAAAACTAAAATGGGCTGAACAAAAATGGCACCGAAAAGGAAATCATATACTGCAGATTACAAGCTGGACGTAGTGAAATATGCAGCAGAAAACGACAAGAGGAAGCGACGCATACCTTTGGAGTTGGCAGAGTTGTTTAGAAGAGACATCGAGGAAGAAGATTTCATCGGATTTATCGATTAGGAGTGACAGATTGTTTGGTAAACGTATAGCATGTTCTATATGTTATAGTTATTTGAATGACTCTTATCATAATATGTTACGTTAACATACCAGGCACCTTCTTTGTTGGTTATTTTTGCGTCATATAACGTACACTTATTCAGTCTGTGGTTCACTATTCTTTATTTATTTTAAATTGCCTTTCAAATGTCTATTCTTGGTGTTGGATTGTATCAAATCAAATTTCCCCCAAAAATGCGACTTATACTCCAGTGCGACGTATACATGTTTTTTTTCCTTCTTTATTATGCATTTTCGGCCGGTGCGATGTATACTCCGGAGTGATTTATAATCCAGAAAAATACGGTAATTTCACAACATATGTATCTGCCCCTTATAGTCTGGTGCGGTTAATATATGGGGGGGGGGGAAAATTCCCCTAAAATGTAGTGAATGTGTCTTATATAAGGGTGTGCTCTATAGCCCGGAAAGTACGGTAATCCTTATAATTTTGCTGATATCGGATCAATGTCGGATCAAGAAGCCCTAGTAACAATACAATTATACTGCATTTATATTCATGTAGTGATGTGTGGGGTTGAGTGTATTGATTTCTCACATTTTATCTCTTGAAAAGGTTTTAACCCCTGTTAACATCAACCAGCTTTCACATTTCTGGTACACCCCAGCAGCTGTCACTCATGCAAAGACGTCCTGGTGAGTGTTTGTGTCATTGTGTCCTTGTGTCAATGTGTGTGTGTGTGTGTGTGTGTGTGTGTGTGTGTGTGTGTGTGTGTGTGTGTCTCTCAGTGTGTGCATATGCGCTGACCAGGAAACATACATTTGAACATATTTAAACCAAGGTTGCTCTAATTGCCTGCACATTCTAAACATTCCCCAGACCACATCAGAATGTGAGGAGCATGTCCTACCTTTCCTTCCCATTCCTGCAAAAGTGTGCGCACTTCTCCTTCTTTGGCATAGGCCTGCGCTGTGTGTCCCAGACCATTGATGTGTAGGGGGTTTGCACCTGCATGCGAACACACATAGATTTGCCGTGCATTGGAATAGGGTCACAAAAAGCATACAAAAAAAAACAACATCATCATCATCTTGGATATTTCTACATGATGCACCTCATCAGCAGGTTTTAAAACGCAGATGGAAACAAGTCGGCAAAAGGGTCAGAGGTCACGCAGGTTCAGCGGGTCACTGAGTAACTGAAGTGAAGCAGGCGTGCCACGCAATGACCCAGCAGGGGTTTCATATCGGTAACGGCGATGACACGCTGTGTCCACAGCATCCGCTCACAACCTTTACACACTGCAGGTTGCTGCAGGTTGGGGGTCCTCCATTGCACAAAGCGCGCGCACAAATGCAGGGGTCACATCTTGAAGGAAGCTGGGAGGACAAACGTGATGACACAGCGTGTGTGTGTGTGTGTGTGGAGTGTGGCAGGGTCAAAGAAGATGGTTAGCGGTGCCTTCTGCCCTGATTGAGGCCACCACCTTACAACCTTAGTCACCCACACACACGTGCCTCAACAGTATGAAGAACACTTAGAGACATTAAATAACACTTGTTCCATCACTATCACTTTTACCATCATATTTGTACATATCATATTTGCTGGTGTTGCTCTATTGTTATTGTTGTGTTTGCTGTTGTTGTTTTTGTTTCTCTGTCTTATTCCCCTCTTGCGCCCACAATTTCCCCCTCTGTCTTTTTTTTCCTCTTTCTATACCCTCCTGCTCCGTCTCATCTGCACCAAATGATAAAATAAATACATTTAATAAAATCAAATACAACTAAGGCAACAAGAGAAGTATCCTACACTTCTCTTTTGTAAATTAATCTGAACAGCCGATATGGGCATTTACCTCAACTTAATGATTTGCCTGAGAAGCTGGACAGAACAAAACAAATAAAATAAAATAAAAAAATAACACTTATTCAGGAATCGCACGTCTATAATAATGCCAATTATATCTAAATAATAAATAAATGATAAATGGGTTGTACTTGTATAGCGCTTTTCTACCTTCAAGGTACTCAAAGCGCTTTGACACTACTTCCACATTTACCCATTCACACACACATTCACACACTGATGGAGGGAGCTGCCATGCAAGGCGCCAACCAGCACCCATCAGGAGCAAGGGTGAAGTGTCTTGCTCAGGACACAACGGACGTGACGAGGTTGGTACTAGGTGGGAATTGAACCAGGGACGCTCGGGTTGCGCACGGCCACTCTCCCCACTGCGCCACGCCGTCCCTAAATGGTTGATCTAAATGGTTGTTTCATTGGACACCACTGTGGTCAAACTCGATTGTGTTTGTCACACAAATATTTGTCAATAGTTGTCGGGTTTGTTTAGCCTCAACCATCATCAAGGGCAAAAATGGAATTCTTTGACATCTTGAAGGATCTCCTCGAGTTAAATACCCATTGAAATGAAATACTTTGTGTAGATAAAGAGGTGACTGTGTCACTGACGCTGTAAGTAATTATTTTAAAGTGTATTTCTGTCATAGTGTCTTTAGACCAGTAAGCATGTAGACAAATACAGTGAGAGTAAGTACTGCATCTCTGTCTGGATTGGAGCCTGCAGTGCCTCAGACTGAAAGTCTCTGCAGAGAGTGGTGAAAACGGCGGACAAGATAATCAGGACTCCTCTTCCTCCTATCCAGAAAAAAATCGCAAAAAGCCGCTGCCTGACCAGAGCTCAGAAAATCTGCAGAGACTCCTCCCACCCCCAACAAGGACTGTTTTCACTGCTGGACTCTAAAAAGAGGTTCCGCAGCCTTTGTAGCAGAACCTCCATGTTCTGTAACAGCTTCTTCCCCCAAGCCATAAGACTCTTGAATGCATCATAATAATCCCCTCAATCCTCCCCAAAAACAAATGAACTCGCAAGAATATAAAGACAATATAACATACATCCATAAACATAAATAAATAAATGGGTTGTACTTGTATAGCGCTTTTCTACCTTCAAAGTACTCAAAGCGCTTTGACACTACTTCCACATTTACCCATTCACACACACATTCACACACTGATGGAGGGAGCTGCCATGCAAGGCGCCAAACAGCACCCATCAGGAGCAAGGGTGAAGTGTCTTGCTCAGGACACAACGGACGTGACGAGGTTGGTACTAGGTGGGGATTGAACCAGGGACCCTCGGGTTGCGCACGGCCACTTTCCCACTGCGCCACGCCGTCCCTGGTCCATGGATGTATTTGCAAAAGTGCAATATATCTATCTGTACAGAAATCTATTTATTCATATCTGTACCTTATTACTCGTTTATCCTGCACTACAACGAACTAATGCAATAATATTTCATTCGTATCTGTACTGTAAAGTTCAAATTACAATGAAAATAAAAGGAAGTCTAAGTCTAAGAGAGGAAGTTCTCATTGTTGCTAATTACGGTAGCCTACATTTTCAGTGAAAACAAACCGAGAAACTATGACAATAAGAGTAAGTCCGACTCCTGAGCGGTAGTGGGATTTTTTGATTGCTAAATATGTGCTATCTACATATCATATGAATAACTATATAATAACCATTTTACAGTGAATGTAGGGATGGGCGATATGGAGGAAAAAGTATCTTTATATATTTTTGCTTAAACTCGATATTCGATATATTATCCGAATTTGCTGTTCTGAATGTGTCCACTAGATGTCGCAATAGGAATTGTTTGTATCTTTGTAGATTATGCCAAATATGTAAAAAAAATAAACTAGAGTACCAGTCGAGGAAAATGAGCAAACTACATAAATACCTTTCTGTAATTTGATATTGATATTTTTTTAGCTCGATAGATTGAAAATGAACACCAATGGGTTGACTGATGAAAATTCAAATAATTTATTCATAAAGTATAAATAAGTGTAAATAAAACCCCAACAACATTATGATTTGTACGATTTCAGCATGTGCTTGTTCTATTTTTAAACAAAGAAAACAATCTGAAGTTGTCTTAATTTTTAAGTTATCGTGCCGTGATTATACCAGTTCGGCCCACTTGGGAGTAGATTTTTCTCCGCGTGGCCCCCGATCTAAAATGCGTTTGACACCCCTGATTTAAGCTGTCCAATAAAAATGAAAATTAAAAGCTAGGGAACAAAATTGTAACAGTCAACCCCTTCAATAGGCACCACTGTATTTTTTCTTCATCCTTCACTTTAAGCGTGAGCAAAGAATGCGTGAAGAATACTATACACCACCGACCAGATAAAGACCAAAAGAGAAAGAGATGATACATTATTACCTGCTCACAGATACAATCTGGTGGTTTGAGCACACTGCAGCAAGCCCTGGAAAGTCCCACTTCATAATGCTTCAGTCACATGCAGGATTCTCACAAGAATGAGACAAAAATACAGTGGTACCTATTGTAATTAGTGCTTTCTAAGTGATAAAAAAAGAAAAATATTTTGATCTGTAATTACTTAATATATTCACTCTGGAAGTGATGCCATTTCTCCATAACTCGTGTAACAGATCACTCTGAAACAAAATAAAACAAGACAACATTCAAACTTACACAAACACACTTCTGAAACGTTTTTAAGTTCATTATGAACATTTCACTCAGTTTGTGAGACGTAACTCATTCTATCCCCACTATTGAAAATTCCCAAGATCACTGACAAAATCTCATCATTGAGTGACACTTCTTTTTCGCCGTGGCTACATATGATCTTTGCGCTGCGTTGCTGCTGTCATTCCAGAACAAGAAGGCGACGAGACAATTTGCAGGCATGCAGACAGTGTTAGACAATAAAAATTAGATGAACATAATTAGAAAAACAAAACACACTAAATATGATTATGTATTTCATTGCAATAACCGCGATCATTCGACATCCCTTCCCATAACAAATAGTGCAATTATCCAAAATTACTGACTAAGATCTCAACACAATCCAGTTACCTTGATGATCATGTTTTATTATTAGTAAATAAAAATTTTTTCCAGTTGTGTCACTGTTATGGGGTTATTATTAACACCTATTAGCATAGACCAGGGGTGTCCAAACTTTTTCCACAGAGAGCCGCACACGGAAAAATGTAAGCATGCGGGGGCCATTTTGATATTTTTCATATTCAAACCATAACAAAATATATGGATTTTTTTTTTTTTTAATCCTTAAGGCTCTGGGGATCATAGAGGGTCGCAGTCACTAAAATGTTAAAAATAAGTCAAATTATTATTATTTCTTTTGATTTAATGCTTACAGTAAATCTCTATATCAACTTGAGGTTGATATAAAGTAAAACAAATAAGGTTTTATGCCTTTTCTGTCAAAGACAACTTTGTTTTTTATAGTAAAACTGAAATATGCAGTATTTAGATAGATAGATAGTACTTTAATGATTCCTTCAGAAGAGTTCCTTTATTTAGCAATTAAAGCCCTCAAAGATCAATAATGCAGGACACCATTGATTTTAATTATTTAATATTTTTGAGTAATCACAGTGAAAAGTTAAATAAAATCCTACTAAATATATTTGAGATCCGAAAGGTTCCCCACTCATTAAGTGATGCATTTTTATTCTTTTTTTTTTTTTACTTTTAACACTTAAATTTCAAGATCAACTTCTGATATCTGTCGATTTTAAGTTTGAACTATTATTTTGTTTGTTTTATGCTCTTTTGTCAAAACTTTGACGTTTTTATATGGCAACCACACAACATATGCAATATTTTTTCCACATAAAACATTTTAAAGTGATAATTTTTAAGTAATAATTCATTATAACAGATTTTTGGGTCCTTTTTTTTTGAGCAATGGAAAAAAAGGAAAATAAAGCCAAAAGGAAAAAAAAACTGCCTGCATGTCAGCTTTGTGTCAACATTGCCACTTTTTATCATTAGATTTCACCTCATTCCACTTTTTTAAAATGTTTTTTTTATTTTTGCAATACCATCAATTTTGCAATTTTTGCAGAATGTGTGGTGGGCCGGTAAACGATTAGCTGCGGGCCGCAAATGGCCCCCGGGCCGCACTTTGGACACCCCTGGCATAGACGCTATGTGGCTAAATTTATAGTTAAAAAGTCACTCCTGTTAGTTTCCAAACCTTGTCCAACAATGAAATCAAGTTGCACGAAATGGCACAAAACCTCTTTTTGAGTAGTTTAATGCGTGTGTTATTAGATTTCGAGTTGAAAAAAAAAAAGTTATTCTGACAAGCGATTCGACCCTAAAAGACAATAGCCAGGACAGGAGTAGGAATCACATGAGTAAGCTACACTTAACAACGCTCTCAGTGTGCGCGATCAATAGAGATGGGCGCGCGTTCCCGTTTCTCTGAGCGCCGACCACAGAGACTAATAATCACATCGATAAACCCCTAAAAACTGTGACCTGCTCATGAGGCGATCGATTTCAACAACAATACACTGACACACCCCACCAAAAACATGAGGGAGGAAAGCAATAAGGCGCACACACACACACACACACACACACACACAAATGCACACACAACATAATAAATAGCATCATTTAGGGCTTTAATATCAGGCCAACCCTCTGGGCCATACCACTTTATAACTGGATCAACACTAACGACACACACAGACACCACAGCTGAACACTACAACACACACACACACTCACACACGCGCATACACAAGATCCCTTCATTAGGAGTGCTTTAGTTATGCCTATTAGGGGTGCCCTCCCCTTTCCTATTTCCTCCGCCTGCTCTTTCACGGCAGCTGGCAGGAGAGAGCCCCTGCTGGTCTTTGTGCATGTGTATGTGTGTGTCCTTGTCCCTGCATTGTTTGCGTCTGAGCTGGTGTGCCTGCCACCACCTACGGTGGCGTCCATTACGGTCTTAGTGCCCCTGGCCCCAGGACCTGATGTGGAGCCTAGGGAGAAGCTAGAGAGCCTCTGCAGGTAGGGCGAGGGGACTTGTGGGGTGCGGCGAGGCCCGAGGGT
Organism: Nerophis ophidion; assembly: GCF_033978795.1. Classification (NCBI taxonomy): domain Eukaryota; kingdom Metazoa; phylum Chordata; class Actinopteri; order Syngnathiformes; family Syngnathidae; genus Nerophis; species Nerophis ophidion. The sequence goes on from NC_084623.1 coordinate 47,206,613, forward strand.
GGGCCGGGGAGACTGTGATGGATGGACGCGCGGGTGTGAGGCCGGCTCAGGCCAAAAGAGCAAACCCAAGGCTACTGGGGTAGGATGGACACACACTAACACAGGGGAAATAAGGTAAAAGATACACACGGCGTGTACCTAAATGACACGCGCACAAAGCGGCAAAATATCCTCAAGCTGTGGTTTTATACGTTTTTGCGGTGATCACGCCTCAAAAGAGGTAACGGCTGAACACAAATGAATAATGAAACTTAGCTTACAAATTCAAAATGGGCATTGTGGTGTTCATGGAGCTTAAAGGCCTAATTACTAAAAACCACTACTACCGACCACGCAGTCTGATAGTTTATATATCAATGATGAAATATTAACATTGCAACACATGCCAATATGGCCGATTTAGTTGACTAAATTGCAATTTTAAATTTCCCGCAAAGTATCCTGTTGAAAACGTCGCGGAATGATGACGCGTATGATGACACGTGCGCGTGACGCCACCGGTTGTAGCGGACATGTTCTTAATAAGTAGTCTGCTTTAATCGCATAATTAGGGACGGCGTGGCGCAGTGGGAGAGTGGCCGTGCGCAACCCGAGGGTCCCTGGTTCAAATCCCACCTAGTACCAACCTCGTCACGTCCGTTGTGACCTGAGCAAGACACTTCACCCTTGCTCCTGATGGGTGCTGTTTGGCGCCTTGCATGGCAGCTCCCTCCATCAGTGTGTGAATGTGTGTGTGAATGGGTAAATGTGGAAGTAGTGTCAAAGAGCTTTGAGTACCTTGAAGGTAGAAAAGCGCTATACAAGTACAACCCATTTATCATTTATTTATTTACACAGTTCTCTGGACATCTGTGTTGCTGAATCTTTTGCAATTTGTTCAATTAATAATGGAGACTGCAAAGAAGAAAGATGTTGGTGGAAAGCGTTGTATTGCGGTCGGCTGTGGCAAAACAAACACAGCCAGTGTTTTTTTTTTTACATTCCCTAATAATGAAGCTTTAACATGGAACAGAACGGTCAAGCGAACATGGTTCTCTACCACATGTCGACCGGCAGGTTTCGGTGAGAAAATTGTGGTAATAAGTCGGCTCTTACCGTAGACATGAGCGTCGTTCTTCCTGCAGCTGTCAAAGAGGCAGCTGCGACTCTCTTGGCTCCTCCGTGGCTTCCCTCAGAGACACTGGCGGTCGCCACACCCCTTTTGACTTTCAGGTATTGTTATATAATCTCACTACAACACTAGTAACACAATAAGCAGATAAGGGATTTTCCAGAATTATCCTAGTAAGTGTGTCTAATAACATCTGAATCGCTCCCATTGTCATTATTTTTTCTCTTCTAGTCCTTCACTCTCACTATCCTCATCCACAAATCTTTCATCCTCGCTCAAATTAATGGGGAAATTGTCCCTTTCTCGGCCCGAATCGCTCTAGCTGCTGGTGGCCATGACTGTAAGCAATGTTCAGATGTGAGGAGCTCTACAACCAGTGATGTCACGCGCACATCGTCTGCTACTTCCGGTGCAGGCAAGGCTTTTTTATTAGTGACCAAAAGTTGCGAACTTTATCGTCAATGTTCTCTACTAAATCCTTTCAGCAAAAATATGGCAATATTGCGAAATGATCAAGTATGACACATAGAATGGACCTGCTATCCCTGTTTAAATAAGAGAATCTTATTTCAGTAGGCCTTTAAGACGCTTATTGGCCGTGATAGCGGCGCCGGCCGAGCGATGGCCCTGTCCAACAGGAAGCTGTAATACCCCCACCGTAATCCAATTGGCGCATAAAAACAAATGTCCCTGCTTTGCGAAAGTTCTTACCTTTTATTTTTCAAATATGCGTCCACGGGTAAATCTGATCGAGTTATACAAGGTGATTTGTTTAAGTGTGCTCACAGGGGCAGGGGTGAGACGGGACAGACGGCTTTGAACGCACCATCCATCATGAATATAAACAAGACATTAATACTTGTGCGATTGTGCAGTGTATAATCATGTCATTTTTTTCATGTATGAAAAGTCGGCGTAAACTCCTAAATAACTGACAAAAGCGGTCATATTCAAGAAAACGTGCATCTCCTAATTGGCGAAATGAGTCATTTTGCTCTTGCCCACATTTATGAAAGGCACTTCCTGTGAGTGTGGCGTTACCCCGAGGGCTTGTTCTGTGTGGAGGTCACAGTTCAACTAGGCCTGGCTTGTTTAAGAGCTGCTCGCCTGGAAACTGAGGGGGATATTCTGCCTCCGGGGTCTATAAATGCATGTGTGTGTGTGTGTGCGTCAATGACAGGTGCGGGTACCATGGGGTGAACAGGGGCGTGGTGTGAACAAGTGATCAATTTCAAATGAGCTGCAATACTGTTTTGAATCATGTGCATTCATTTGAAAAACTGTAGATTGCAAAGAAGAAGAAAAGAACATGTATGATCACTAATTAGGGATGTTAGGATCGGGCACCGATCCGTATCGGATGGTTTTTGGAAAAAAGTATGTGATCGGCCAATGCCGATTAATTCCTTTCAATGCAGATCAGGCTTTATGGCTGACAGGTGGTTAGCAGATAACTAAATACAGTGGAAACCCGATTCACGAAACCCCTCTATTTGTAAACATTTTGTTTTACAAACCTCTAAATGGCGTCTAATATGCCTCCGTGGGAACCATGTCTTGGTGTACGAACGCTTCATTCATTCATTAATTTTGTGTGCTGCTATGCCATTAGGATGACATCACTTCCTGTCACATGTTTATGCTTTCCATTACTCAATAACCCATACTTGCCAACTCTCCCGAATTTTCCGGGAGACTCCCGAAATTCAGCGCCTGTCCAGAAAACCCCCCGGGACAAATATTCTCCCGGTTTTCAACCGGAGCTGGAGGCCACGCCCCCTCCAGCTCCATGCGGACCTGAGTGAGGACAGCCTTTTTTTACGTCCGCTTTCCCACGATATAAACAGCGTGCCTGCCCAATCACGTTATTCCATACAAGGCGTCCGGCATACCGCCGATGAGCATGGTGCAGATGGAGAAGATCTTCTCGGCGTCCGTGTTGGCGCACACGTTGCCAAAGCCGACGCTGGTCAGGCTGCTGAGGGTGAAGTAGATGGCGGCGATGTAAGAGCTGCACGCCGACGGGCCGCCGACCGTGTTGTTGACGTAGGGCAGTGGTCCTCGAACACCGGATCGATAAATAATAAACATATTTGAAGTAATTAATTTGAAATGATCATAATAATTCATTTAAAATGACCATGTTTAATTATTAAAACAATTGCTTGTTTATCAACAATTTTAGCATTTTATTCATTGCATTTTGAAGCTCTCAGAAGCCAAGTTACGTTATATTCCTTAAGATTTATTTATGCAAGTTTGAAGTATCAATTATCTAAACACTGTTTTGTTTGCATACTTTCAGGATATATATATATATATGTATGTATGTATATATATATATATATATATATATATAAAATACTTGACTTGGTGAATTCTAGCTGTAAATATACTCCTCCCCTCTTAACCACGCCCCAAAAGTGTAGGGCGGTTTAAGGATATTATAGGGAGCCTTTAGCCCCAATAAAAAGGCCTATTGACACCATTAATTTGAACACTTGATGAAACTAAGACAAAAACATGTAAATATTGCGGGCTTTCTGATTATGGAGTGCGCTATCTACTGGCATGTGCGTGGAAAACCGCATCCGATGATCAATGATGGGCGTGTATACATGCCAAAGGGAACGGGTTTACAATTACATAATTTAAATAGTTAATACCACAATTCTAAAAAAATAAATAGATAGGATTTTTGCATGTGTTTTAAAAAGCTAGTTTCAACTAAATGATATTAATAATTAATTCTTCAGTGCATGTTTGGTGGCGACAGGCTTAGCGTGGTTTGGGCGTTTTTTTTTAAAGTTGAATGATTATAAATAAAGATTATTAAACATCGAGACCACAATAAGCCTAAAGCCCTGGGTATAGTATAGTACAATTCAGAAGTGAGGTTTTCTTAATTCTAATGTTTTAAAAACATGAACATTCAACATATATTTCCTCTACATTCCATGGTTGTAGTTTGGGGCATGACATACCAAACTCCAGCAGCACACGGACGGTGGATGGGTCGTCAGCCAGCGTGGCGTAGTGGAGCGCGGTGCAGCCTCGAAAACCCGCCCTGCTGCTTAGTCTGCTGCTGAATTCATCCTCTCTGGACACCAGAACTGCAAGGGGAGAACAGAGACCTGAAAGTTACCTGGGATAGTAAGTCCTTCAACAAAAGTTCTCTTGTTTAGGTTAGATGACCAAATGGCCCAGAGCAAACATCAAATTTTGGAGGAACCAGCACACTTACTTCAGCTGATCTATCATAAATGAAAAGACGGTATTAGAGTATTTATCTTTGGTTACCATTTAATTGTAACTGGATAGTTTTTTATTGTTGTTTTTTTTTAACTTGCCCAGATAGTTAGTGTATTCTAGTGATTCATATGTTTTATATAATATTAATTTTAGTTTGTATTGCTTTATGTAAAAAAAATGGCCAAAATGTCCCGAAAGTTCGATATTTAACCATGGAAGCATGACGGAGATTTTATAAAACAATCTTGCCTTCGTTCATACTCCATCCAAATGAGCCATTTGGAATTTGCACAACGTGTGACATTTTTCCAGCTTGTGACATCACCGTATATATCCATATATGGTAGCGATGTACCCCAAGAGCTTTGTGCGAGTCCGCCATTCTAGTCACAATGGGTTCCTTATTTGACGCTATACTTTTACTGTGGGGCAGACTTGCTCGTAATTAGTGTAGACACCACCTGGAGGCGCTAAACACTACAACATGGCAGACGGGGAGGAGACGCAGTCGAAGTGAAGGCACATAAATAAAGTTTCCTTTCACTACACGATCGGTACCGGAAGACAAGATCGGTTAACGCATGCACAGAGACTACGTCATTTCCTGTGAACTTGTTTTATGGCAGTTACGTGTGTGCACGCCGTCACTGTTTTTTAGCAATCTTGATTTTAATAACAATTTAATATATTACATTACATACAAAACAAAAATAACGTTATCTAAGAATACAGTATTTTGAAACCGCACAGATCCATGCAGAAACCTGAACAATTTGCTTAGCAGCCCTAATTGTCAAATAAAATAGTTTTTTCTTACTTTATTTACATTAAATAAATTAATTTTCAAAACTGACAATTTAAAAGTACATTTTTTGTTAGGCCAATGCTATAAATCAAAGTGAAGTGCCACGTTTAAAAAAAATTACAATTAAAAAAGAAATTACTCGATCGGAGTCATTCATTGCAAATACAGAAGAGTGAAAGCGATTTAAATTGTGGCGTTTGTCATTCTTGTTCGGTGTGGGTTCACAGTGTGGCGCATATTTGTAACAGTGTTAAAGTAGTTTGTACGGCCACCCTCAGTGTGACCTGTAAGGCTGTTGACCAAGCATGCTTTGCATTCACTTGTGTGTTTGAAAAGCTGTAGATATTATGTGACTAGGCCGGCACGCAAAGGCAGTGCCTTTAAGGCAGGGGTCACCCCGGTGCCCGCGGGCACCAGGTAGCCCGTAAGGACCAGATGAGTCGCCTGTTGGCCTGTTCTAAAAATAGCTCAAATAGCAGCACTTACCAGTGAGCTGCCTTTATTTTTAAAATTTTACTTATTTACTAGCAATCTGGTCTCGCTTTGCTCGACATTTTTAATTCTAAGTTAGACAAAACTCAAATAGAATTTGAAAATCCAAGAAAAATATTTTAAAGACTTGGTCTTCACTTGTTTAAATAAATTCATTTATTTTTTTACTTTGCTTCTTATAACTTTCAGAAAGACCATTTTAGAGAAAAAATACAACCTTAAAAATTATTTTAGGATTTTTAAACACATATACCTTTTTATCTTTTAAATTCCTTACTCTTCTTTCCTGATAATTTAAATCAATGTTCAAGTATTTTTTTTATTGTAAAAAATAATAACTACACTTTAATTAAATTCTTCATTTTAGCTTCTGTTTTTTTGACGAAAAATATTTGTGAAATATTTCTTCAAACTTATGATTAAAATTCCAAAAAATTATTCCGGCAAATCTAGAAAATCTGTAGAATCAAATTTAAATCTTATTTCAAAGTGTTTTCAATTTCTTTTAAAATTTTTGCTCTGGAGAATCTAGAAGAAATAATGATTCGTATTTGTTAGAAATATAGCTTGGTCCAATTTGTTGTATATTCTAACAAAGTGCAGATTGGATTTTAACCTATTTAAAACATGTCATCAAAATTCTAAAATCAATCTTAATCAGGAAAAATTACTAATGATGTTCCATAAATTCTTTTTTTAATTTTTTCAAAAAGATTCAAATTAGCTAGTTTTTCTCTATGTTTTTGTTGGTTGAATTTTGAATTTTAAAGAGTCGAAATTGAAGATTAAACTACGTTTTAAATTTTAATTTTTATTTCTTTGTGTTTTCTCCTCTTTTAAACCGTTCAATAAGTGTTTTCTTCATCAAAAAACCTCCCGTAAAAGGAAAAAAAATGTACAAGGGAATGACAGACAGAAATACCCATTTTTTTTATATATATAGATTTAATTATTAAAGGTAAATTGAGCAATTTGGCTATTTCTGGCAATTTATTTAAGTGTGTATCAAACTGGTAGCCCTTTGCATTAATCGGTACCCAAGAAGTAGCTCTTGGTTTCAAAAAGGTTGGTGACCCCTGCTTTAAGGTTTATTGGCGCTCTGTACTTCTCTATACGTCCGTGTACCACTCCGTAGAGCGGCGTTTTAAAAAGTAATACATTTTACTTTTTGAAACCGATACCGATAATTTCCGATGTTACATTTTAAAGCATTTATCGGCCGATATTATCGACAGTCCGATATTATCGGACATCTCTACCTTTTAGAGGCGGTATAGCACCCAATATGATTCATTAGTATCGCGGTCCTGTACTAATACCGGTATACCGTACAACCCTAATTCACTCAAAGTATTAAAAACAATGATGGACGCTGCCTGCGACTTTAATGCACGGCGTATTCAAATAGTTCCACTCTGACGCCTGTTTCTGTTTTGTTACGTTTCCAGGCGTTAAAGTGCCACCATTCTTAGATAGATAGTACTTTGATTCCTTCAGGAGAGTTCCCTCTTGTGCGCATATGCAAGAGAAACACAACTTTTCCATTTTCACCTGAAAAGTAGTAGTGTGAGAACTCTTTCCAAATTGAAAAGTAAACCATTTATGCTCAATATAAGAGCACAACACCAGACTGCAATATTGTCTTTCATGTTTGGCATAGTTCATTTTCACAGTTGGGCTTGTTCAAAATGAACATGTGAACAGTGTCTTTTTTACTCCGCTCCTTAGTAATAACAGACATATTGTTTTCTTCTTCCCCTTTCCATAAGAGCACTCATCTTGTGCCACTCCATCATCCTGTTGTATTTTTTTTTTCCGCCTCCTTCCTCTCTTCTTTGGCATTCATCAATTCCCTTCACCACTTGCACACTCATCTTCCCCACCAACCCACACTCTCTATCCCAATAACTTTGTCTCATCCATTTCCCGGCTTCCTCTCCCTCATCAATCCCACACTATATCACAGCATCTTCTCCTCCATCTTTAACTTTGCTCTATCCATCCCCATGTTCTTCTCGCTCCCCACCGTTTCTTCCCCTGCATCTTTTCTTCCTTCTTCCTTTTCCTGTACCCTACTCTCTAAAAACGGTTTCTCTCTGCAGTATGTGTGCGCGTGTGTGTGTGTGAGAGAGAGAGAGAGAGAGAGAGGCAGGCCGGATAATCATAGCTAACCCAATAAAGCGTCGCACAGGCCCCCCTAGCCCATCCATCAGTGTGCATCTGGGAAACGCTTCCCCACGCTATGCTGGCCCCACGTGGACTCAAACCTGACAGCCATATAAATGTCTGCAATATACATATCCCATATAAATATGTCTGCAGAAACCCAACACAGGCTGGGGAGGGGGCCGAGTGTGTGTCTGTGCCACCCTGCTTGTGCGTGAGGGTGTGTGAGGAGAAAACAAATAACGCGTGCAGAGAACATATACAATGAATAATACAGAAGAAATAAAATGTGCATATATGCTAATATTTATGCAAAACACAATGTTGCATGGTTTCCACTTGTACACTTGTGTAATATTGCAGTCCACATATAACAAATGCTACACATTTCCACTTTTTTTTTTTTTTTTTTTTACCTTCCAGTGAGTGTATTCCTTTCTCTCTGGAGGTGTCATAAACATTGTTGAAGTCATCTCCAGCATTCGGGTCAGCACCGGCTTCAAGCAGAACCTTCACCACACTGGTGGGGAACAAACAAAAAGACAACAAAATGATATGGGATACTTTATGCTAACAACTGAATCAGTCAAACAAAACAAAAAAATGATCATGAACTCACAATGACATTGAGTAATAACACATTTCGACATTGAAGGTCAAGGGTCTATTACAGCAGTGGTTCTCAAATGGGGGTACGCGTACCCCTGGGGGTACTTGAAGGTATGCCAAATGGTACGTGAAATTTTTTAAAAATATTCTAAAAATAGCAACAATTCAAAAATCCTTAATAAATATATTTATTGAATAATACTTCAACAAAATAGGAATGTAAGTTCATAAACTGTGAAAAAAAATGCACCAATGCAATATTCGGTGTTGACAGGTAGATTTCTTGTGGACGTTCCATAAATATTGATGTTAAATATTTCTTTTTTTGTTAAGAAATTTTTTGAATTAAGTTCATGAATCCAGATGGATCTCTATTACAATCTCCAAAGAGGGCACTTTAAGTTGATGATTACTTCTATGTGTAGAAATTTTTATTTATAATTGAATCACTTGTTTATTTTTCAACAAATTTTTTGTTATTTTTATATCTTTTTTTCCAAATAGTTCAAGGAAGACCACTACAAATGAGCAATATTTTGCACTGTTATACAATTTAATGAATCAGAGACTGATGACATAGTGCTGTATTTTACTTCTTTATCTCTTTTTTTCAACCAAAAATGCTTTGCTCTGATTAGGGGGTACTTGAATTAAAAAAATGTTCACAGGGGGTACATCACTGAAAAAAGGTTGAGAACCACTGTGTTACAGGGATGTCAAACATACGGCAAGTTTTATCCAGCCCCCGTGATACGTTTTTCAAGTATAAAAAAGAACTAACCAGCTCAGTGGCCTTAAGACTGGGAGGATGTGAGTACAAACCCAGTGCCGAGTCATACCAAAGACTACAAAAAATGGGACCCATTGCCTCCTTGCTTGTCACTCAGCATCAAGGCTTGGAATTGGGGGTTAAATCACCAAATTATTCCCCAGCGTGGCGCACACTGCTGCTCACTGCTCCCCTCACCTCCCAGGGGGTGAACATGGGGATGGGTCAAATTTCACCACACATAGTGTGTGTGTGTGTGTGTGTGTGTGTGTGTGTGTGTGTGTGTGTGTGTGTGTGTGTGTGTGTGTGTGTGTGACAATCGTTGGGACTTTTAACTTTAGGACTTTAACTTTTTAAACATTTTGGATGAAAGAAACTGCTGTTCTAAATGTGTCCACTGGATGTCGCAATTGCAGTTCTTTGTATCTCCTGTTGCAAGAGCCTGCATGACTTCTGAGGAGGCGGAGCTTGAAGTCAAGACAGAGACAACATTTCCATGTTTGGACACTGCTGCTTATTAGGTATAATAATGACAAAACTCGTGGATGGTTACGTTCATGCCTTGATTGTCAAAGATGTTGTTAGCCATATGTAACTTGTGACATTTCTACCCAAATAAATGCTTTGGATAATCGGTACATTTTGTGTTGTACTTATAACAGGGGACACATTTTTTCGACACACATTAATATGCAGAAATAAAAAAAGTATCTCCTTCAAACTTCATGTTTGATTATCAAATTTAGTCCAAAATCACAAGTTCTGTTTTAAATGACGCTACATATGTGCAGAATAAACTACAAGATGTTAGTACATCAGTTGGGAAAAATGAGTAAATCTCAAATTACACCAATTTGACTGATGAACATTATCACATCATTTATTTAGAAAGTATAAATAACGACAAATGAAGATAACTTGGTCAACTTTGAAATTAAATTTAGACCTGAAGGCATTGCGAGGCTGCGAGGAGTTGGCGACTTGTCCAGGGTGTACCCCACCTTCCATCCGAATGCAGCTGAAATAGGCTCCAGCACCCTCCGCGACCCCAAAAAGGGACAAGTGGTAGAAAATGGATGGATGGATGGGCATTGCGAGGCAGACGCGACAGATACTCCCACCTTTTTTTTTTTTTTTACCTGATTGATGTATTGATGTTAATGATAAATTCATCCTTTAAATGGAGAACATAAGTCTCGAGCTCAGCATACCAATGAAAGCAAACATTGTACAGTAAGAGATTGTTTTGTTATGTTTGTAGTTTGTATTTCTTTTTCAGCTACAGTACATGATGTTTAGTGTTTCACGATATAGTTAGATCTGCTTTTTACTCAGCTTCTAAAACTTGTATTTCATCCTCTGTATGTTCTGCCTCAAAACTATAAAGGTCTGTGTCATCATGTGTCCAAAAGTAGTCGTCATCTATCACAAAGTCTGCCATAATTATTAGCAGTTGTTAATGATGTAATAAATGATAAATGGGTTGTACTTGTATAGCGCTTTTCTACCTTCAAAGTACTCAAAGCGCTATACAAGCGATGTGATGCGCTCTATTAAATAAATGTTCCGCCGTAATGCTTAAAATGACCAAAATGCGTAAATATCCCGTGTTGTTATGAATGTGTCTGTTACTACATTACATATATGCTTACATCATGCTTGTAAGAAAGTTGGAGGTCTTGGTATTTTTTTAGAGCACACAATAAGTGGAATAGATTGAATACCCATTTCCTGCATTGTTAGCCACCTATTGCTAGCGTTTATTTACGATTTAGAGTGCATTAAAAAAGATAGACGTGGGACCTCGTCTCACATAGGAATTGTGAATGACAAGAAAAATAAAAGCAAACACAGTGCAGTTCCCCTTTGAAGGGATCATATATTGCAGTGTTTTTCAACCACTGTGCTGCGGCACACTAGTTTACCGTGAGATACAGTCTGGAGATGATCTAATTCCACCTATTTGGGTTCAAAATATTTTTTTGCTAACCAGTAATTATAGTTTGCAAATTATGTGTTGTTGTTTAGTGTCAGTGCTGTCTAGAGCACGGCAGAGTAATCGTGTAATACTCTTTCATATCAGTACGTGGCAGCCTGTAGCTAATTGCTCTGTAAATGTCGAAAACAGCGGGAGGCAGTGCGCAGGTAAAAATGTGTCTAATGCTTAAACCAAAATTAAACAAAAGGTGAGTGCCCCTAAGAAAAGGCATTGAAGCTTAGGGAAGGCTATGCAGAATGAAACTAAAACTGAACTGGCTACAAAGTAAACAAGAAAATGCTGGACGACAGCAAAGACTTACTGAGGAGCAAAGATGGCGTCCGCAATGTACATGCGAACATGACAACAATGTCCTCACAAAGAAGGATTAAAAACAACTGAAATATTCTTGATTGCTTAAACAAAGTTGATGCGGGAAATATCGCTCAAAGGAAGACATGAAAAAAATAGAAAAAAACACCTGGGAGCGCAAGAAAAAAACTAAAACACTACACACAGGAAAACAGCAAAAAACTCAAAATAAATCTTGGTGTGATGTGACAGGTGGTGACAATACATCTACTTTGATACAAGAGCTATAGTGATGCATGCTTGGTTATGGATTAAAGTCATATCCAACAATTGTGACAACGACTTTTTACTGGCAAATGAGTCTCGTTTTTTTTAATCATTTCTGCTGGTGGTGCGCCTCTGGATTTTTTCAATGCAAAAAATGTGCTTTGGCTCAAAAAAGGTTGAAAAACACTGATATATTGTGTTAAACCCACCACCGTTGAGCAAATGATGCGGATCTTGTGAATAAACAAAGCCCATGCATATGGAAAAAGACCAACAACTGCTCATTCAAGTCACACACAAAGACATAGAAAATAAAGACGACAACATTGACCATGACTCTTAGCCTGGTTGCCCTCTTGTCTGTCCCGTTACGGTGGACACAGTCCAGTGACCACTACACACTGGTCTGCCTTGTCGTATGTGCATACGAGTATATTGCAGGGGCGAAGGGTCGGCCTTGTTTCCGGCAGGGTATGTGCATGTGTGTAGAACTTCATTGGAGCGTACCACCTTAGAGAATAAACACGCACTACCTCGGCAACACCACTTGACTGTGACCTAACGGACATTCCAGGTACTCTTTGTCTACAGCAGGGGACTCAGACACGTGGCCCGCGGGGCGCAATTGGCCTGCGAGACGTTATTTTGCGGCCCCCACCTGAATATGAAAGTTTAATGTTAGTGCGCCCTGCGAGTTTTATATGAATGGCGCTTGACAGCGTTGTGTTATTTGGTCCAAAAATGGCTCTTTTAACGTTCTGGGTTGCCTACCCCTGCATTAGTGGAAAAGCGGCAAATGAGTGAAAGCGACAGAAACGTTGTCATGGAGACAAGGGTTTTCTTACGTGCCTGGCTGCAGTCACACCGCGACACCTGTCCGTCGGTAATAACAGTCCCCGATAACCTTGGACCAATTTAAACCGTTAATTGTTTTTTTTATTGTTTAATTTGCATTGCCTCACACAATGAACACTACATATATTTCCATATGACGCCGGATGACACTCCAGGAGCCGTCACTTTTTTGCGGTCGCTATCCCGGCGCTTTCCTGGCTGTTACCCGCCGACCGCTGTGTTGCCGTAGGGAGGAAAAGCGGAATGACACACATTGCGGAAATAACATTATTCTCCGCGCGTCGGCTAAATACAAATGTATTCCACAACCCAAACGTTTCTTTTTCAAAGCCTATGGTGAAGAGAAAGGTTAGTGATGTGCAAAGACAATTCCAGGGAAAGTGGGAGATGCAATATTTCTTTGTTGAGCACGTCGGCACCCCGACGTGTCTTATTTGCACAGAGAAAGTTGCGGTGCACAAGGGATACAATTTGAAACGTCATTATACAACTAGACATGCTGAGGAGTATGAAACATTTTTTTAAGAAATCTTTTCTTGCGGCCCAGTCTCACCCAGACTCTGCATCCAGTGGCCCCATACTTTCCAACCCTCCCGGATTTTCCAGGAGACTCCACGCCCCCTCCAGCTCCATGCGGACCTGAGTGACGTGTATAAAGAGCGTGTCTGCCCAATGACGTTATAACTGTAGAATGATAGAGGGCGAGTTCTTGGTTTCTTATGTGGGTTTATTGTTAGGCAGTTTCATTAACGTCCTTCCATCGCGGTAAAACAACACACAACAACAGCAGTCCGTTTTCGTCTACCGTAAAGCAGTTCGTCTGCCAAACAGAAATGTTGTGACACTCTTAAACAGGACAATACTGCCATCTACTGTACATGCATATGGTTAGAAAAACAAGGATAGACAATTCAACCATTAACTCAACAATGAGTAGATGAGTGTTATGTGTATGTAAATGTGTAAATAAATTAACACTGAAATTCAATTATTTCTTGTATTTATATATATATATATATATATATATATATATATATATATATATATATATATAGCTAGAATTCACTGAATGTCAAGGTTGGCAAGTATGAGTGGCCCCCAGGTAATTTGAGTTTGAGACCACTGGTCTACAGGAATACGCAAGCAAACATGCGTTTATGCTGCATATGCACAAGGGATGGAGCGGTTATTTGAGAAAAAAAAAGACATACGGCGTGGCGCAGTGGAAGAGTGGCCATGCGCAACCCGAGGGGCCCTGGTGCAAATCCCACCTAGTACCAACCTCGTCACGTCCGTTGTGTCCTGAGCAAGACACTTCACCCTTGCTCCTGATGGGTGCTGGTTGGCGCCTTGCATGGCAGCTCCCTCCATCAGTGTGTGAATGGGTAAATGTGGAAGTAGTGTCAAAGCGCTTTGAGTACCTTGAAGGTAGAAAAGCGCTATACAAGTACAACCCATTTATTACATGCAAAAATAAGGAATGAAAGAGTTTACGAAAAAAATCAGAACCATCTGGATGTTTTTTTTTGTTCTACTATTCAGTTTGGAGCATTTGTGTACGTAGTTCCGATTATATGCATGTGAATTGCGCAACATGATGCGAAATAGAAGCATGAACGGGGGAGCCATTCGTGTTGTAGACATGGCGAGCGGAAAAGACAGACAGAGATAGAGGATGCATCCATGCATGACCGGCCCCAGGGTTTTTGTGGCCCTAAACAAGATATTGTTTGTGGCCCCATTTCGGTCTTTAATATAACTCGTGTAACGCTAGAGGCTGACTGCAGCCTGGTGAGTATTCTAACACAGTTGTCCAAAGGGGAAAAGAAAGTGTTGGATATCTCCTACCGCAGCAAAGCTAATTAAAAACTGCTATGGTGTTTTGGTATCAATTGTAAAGTATAATAAAACACAATAAATGGGCAAAACCTATGAAAAAACAAATGTTTTTAAACATTATGTCTTCAGGGAAAATGTTTGGCTACAATAAAAACCTAAATAGTACAGTTTATTTAAGAAATGCGGTTGTAAATCTGTCATGATGACGACGTTCGAAGCGATGTTAAATTAGTAATTTTCTCTAAGGGCTTTTAAATGGCTATGGCTGAAATGCTGCTAAACCAAACTAAAACTATTACAAAGAGTAATAGTTGACTCACCAAAGATAATTGTATCCAGGAGGTCATTCAGTTCATCAAAGTAGAACAGGCAATAATCACGTGCCCCCTGCCCTTAGTCCCCCGTGGTTGTGGCCCTACACAACCACACTGGAGTATTTATGCCAAGCATTGTATGGGAGCACTTAAACCAAACCCGGGAAAAAAAAACCTCCAGCGATCTGTTAAGCTTTTCAATCCAGCCTGCCGGACGTTTCCAAATAACTTTTTAAAAACCTTTAACATCAAAACTACAGCCATCAATATGACTTGCAGTGTTGTTTTCAGATTACCGTAAGTGTTGAACTATAGAAAGTATTCCAATGGTTGGAATCTGCACTTTTTAAGTGATATACGGGTTATTACGGTAATCTACGTCACAGCAGCTCAGAGAGGAACTAAGCAGTGTGGGCGGGGATGTCAGGGACAGACGCAGAAGCAGATATTTACAACAAAGTTCTGCAGAAAAAATATATTTCAGATTGCAGGTGTTTTTTGTTTTTTTACCTATTGCACTATATTTGTCGCATTTTCGTTGCATTTGATTGTAAAAGATGCCAGAGAAGAAAAACAGGAGCAATGTTCACATGTTAATATTCAGTGTTTTATTGTTCATAGTTATTAATATTGTAAATCCAACATTTTTTATTTTCACGTATATTCTGGATGTTTCATTCAGTAAAAAAAATAAAATAATTTTTCGTTTTTTGAGGTGGTCTGTCATAACGTTTTTAGCATTCTTTCAGTCAATATTGTGTGTTTACCGAATATATTAAATATATATATATGATATATAATGTGAGTGTGAATGTTGTTTATCCGTCTATCCATGTTGGCCCTGCAAGGAGGTGGCGACTTGCCCAGGGTGTACACCGCCTACCCCCCGAATGCAGCTGAGATGACCATGAATTACCATGAATTGATTAACGTGGACCCCGACTTAAACAAGTTGAAAAACTTATTCGGGTGATACCATTTAGTGGTCAATTGTACGGAATATGTACTGTACTGTGCAATCTACTAATAAAAGTATCAATCAATCAATCAATCAGATAAGCTGCAAAATTGGTGCAGTTCAGCTAAATTTGTTGGTTTTATGATATGGACTTGTTTCTTAAAGGGGAACATTATCACCAGACCTATGTAAGCGTCAATATATACCTTGATGGTGCAGAAAAAAGACCATGTATTTTTTTAACCGATTTCCGAACTCTAAATGGGTGAATTTTGGCAAATTAAACGCCTTTCTGTTTATCGGTCTTGTAGCGATGAAGTCAGAACGTGACGTCACTGAGGTAATACAGCCGCCATTTTCACATTACAAACACGGGGTCTCAGCTCTGTTATTTTCCGTTTTTTCGACAATTTTTTGGAACGTTGGAGACATCATGCCTCATCGGTGTGTAACAACACTAACAAGGAGGGATTCAAGTTGCACCACTGGGAAGAAATCTGCCGCCAGACCCCATTGAATGTGCCGGAGTGTCCGCACATTTTACCGGCGGTGCTAAGACAGACATGGCACAGAGATGTATGGATAACCTGCAGATGCATTTGCAACAATAAAGTCAACGGAATCAGAAAGGTGAGTTTTGTTGATGTTGTTGACTTATGTGCTAATCAGACATATTTGGTCGCGGCGTGACTGCCAGCTAATCGATGCTAACATGCTACGCTAATCGATGCTAACATGCTATTTACGCTAGCTGTATGTACATTTGAAACTAGATACCTACATTTAATGCGAAACAAACACTTATTAATCGACAGATTTAAGTTGCTCCAGTGTCACAAGATGCGAAAGTCCTGATCGTTTGGTCCGCACATTTTACCGGCGATGCTAATAAGGCAGCCCTGCTATGGGCCACTTCATTAGGTACACCCATGCTATGGCCGAATAGCGTCAATAGCTATTCACTCAATAGCTTCAGTTTCTTCTTCAAGTTTGTTTTCGCTATCTGCCTCCATACTCCAACCATCTGCTTCAAACATGCGTAATCTGTTGAATAGCTTAAGGCGCTGAAATCCGAGTCTGAATCCGAGCTAATGTCGCTATATCTTGCTGTGTTTACATTGGCAGCACTGTATGACGTCACAGGGAAATGGACAATCGCATCGCAAATAGCGAAAATCAAGCACTTTAAAGCTTTTTTTAGGGATGTTCCGGGAGATGTAAAATTAAAAAAAAAAACTTCAAAAAATTAAACTAGCCACTGGGAACTGATTTTTATTGTTTTTAACCCTTTTGAAATTGTGATAATGTTCCCCTTTAAGCATTGCCCACACGTTGTAAGTCAGGACTTTGGGAAGGCCTTTCTAAACCCTGCATTCTAGCCTGATTTAGCCGTTCCTTTACCACTTTTGACATGTGTTTGGGGTCATTGTCCTGTTGGAACACCCAACTGCACCCAAGATCCAAAATCAGGGCTGATGATTTTAGGTTGTTCTGAAGAATGTCATTGTCCTATTTACTCTCCGTAAAGCACCAGTTCCATTGACAGCAAAATCGGCCCAGAGCATTATATTCCCACCACCATGCTTGACGGTAGGTTTGGTGTTACTGAGATAAAAGGCCTCACCTTTTCTCCTCCAAACATATTGCCGGGTATTGTGGCCAAACAGCCCAGTTGTTGTTTCATCTGACATCACATGGAGAAAGATAAGACCTTCTGGAGAAAGTTCAGTGGTCAGATGAAACAAAAATTGAGCTGTTTGGCCACAATAAATATACACAAATATACATATATAAATTGATTCTTAAAAATGTTTATAAAAAAAATTATTTAAAATAAAATTGTAAGTAAATAAATATAGATTTTTTTTTAAATATTTGGAACAAATTAATTTAAAAAAAAATTACTTTTAAGTAAGAACATGTATTAATACATTTTGAAAATTAGGAACCGATTCAGAATGGCAATAAATAAGAATGGCGAGTCAGATGCGAATCGATTTTCCATCACCCCTAGTGTTGGTACCACTGTGCTTATTATGAACAATGTTATAAAACATGTTGATCGGTGTCAGAGGCAGCAAAAGAGGAGTTCCGAAACAGATGGCGATCAAACTCAGGGGTTCCACATGATATCGGTTTCCCTTTGCTTGAAAAATGAAAGTTGGTAGTTTGATGTGTGTTACCGCGGTAGAGCGAAAGGCTGAGAACAGCCTGGCCAGGTCTTTGTGTCTGACCTTGCTGAGGGGGTCTAAAGGACTATTGGGGGGGGTCCCCTTTTGTTACAGTATCCCTGTGACTGGGACCGGCAAAGCGGGGGGCTGTGACCCACATAGGTCTCCCCTCTCACCCTTGCAAGCACTTCTACAAACAGACAAGATGCATCCTCAGAGACACCAAACTAACTATGGCCGGTCACACGAGGCTGGGCAGGACTGTGCAAAGAAATGAGGTGGTGTGAAGAAAGGTTAATGGCATCAGGAAGGTAAACAGGCAAGGATAAAGAGTGGAAAGCTGCGGAGGAAGAAGAGGAGGAGGAATGGATGAAAGGATGGATGCAATGCTAAAAAAGATCAAAGAATTAATTATCAGAAGGACAGTGCCAAACCTAATGAACTCTTAAGAAGAGTTTGTGTAGTTTTACTAATCAACTGATGATCAAGTGGCTAACTTTATTTGGGAGGAGTTGCAGCACTAATTGAGGCCAAGCAAAAATACTTGCAGGGATTTGTTTGGTTAATCTCCTAATTTACAAAGAAAAAAGTTGAAAATTGCAACATCAGTGACTAGTTGATACAACTCACAGGCGATAGATGGCTTCATGGCTACAAAATACATAAAATAAAAATTAAGTATGTTGAAGCACATCAAGCAGTGCGGCTTCATAGCTTACCAAAGTCGTACTAAACATTTTATATATTTTTGAGAACTTTTTGAGCATATTCAACAATTTGATAATTAATAACTGATCATTTTGGTGACAATAACTATGATATAAAATTTTCAAATCGTTACATCCCTTAATCAAGATTAATTTGAAGGAATTTGCAGTAGAATATTCGATAACTGAAAAATTCCATAGCTGCATCCTTAACACTTGTGGGGAATTCAATTTTAATTATCTTTCAACCTGAACAGGACATTAAAGTCCTTTAAGTTTTTGAAGGACGTAAAACATTTTGGATTTATTTTTTTATTTCATGGCTTACATTTCTCAGTGAACTAAAATCTTAAAAAGTATATAAAGATGTAGTCCTTTTTGAAGCCCCCTTGATCAGATAATGTCAGAAGTTTGAATTAATAGAATACATAATTGTATTTGATCAAAATGATTTAAAAAAAAAAGAAAAAAAAAAGATTGCATGGTTGGTATTTTTGTTTAGTGCTAAAATTGAGAGATTCCAGCAAAAACGGTCAATTAAAAGAGAATCCAAGATGTTTTTATGTTCTATGAAAAATTAAGGTATTTTATGCCCTGTTTAGCTCGGAGATATTGTGTAAGAACTGCCAGTGCCTCTTTTACACCTGTGAAAGGATTGGACATTGATTTTTTTTTAACATGAAAAAAACCCTTTTAGGAAAAAATTATGTAAATTGGAATAACACAACAAGAATTAGGCCCTGTGATGAGGTGGTGACTTGTCCAGGGTGTACCCCGCCTTCCGCCCGAAAGCAGCTGAGATATGCTCCAGCACCCCCGCGACCCCAAAAAGGGACAAGCGGTAGAAAATGGATGGTACGGACAACAAGAATTATGGCCCAAATGCAGCAACAATTTACTGAAAGGACAAAAAAGTCAGCCTTTGCCCCCTGGGGTTTAAAATAAATAATAATAATAATAATAATAATAATGGATTACATTTATATCGCGCTTTCCTATTACTAGAAACTCAAAGCGCTCACAGAGAAGTGGGAACCCATCATTCATTCACACCTGGTGGTGGTAAGCTACATCTGTAGCCACAGCTGCCCTGAGATAGACTGACGGAAGCGTGGCTGCCAGTTTGCGCCTACGGCTCCTCCGACCACCACCTATATAAAGTACTGTATTTGTCCCAAATATTGCAATCAAACCTGAATAAAAATGCATGAATGCAATAAAATTGAAGGGACGAGAACAGGTTTTATAATGGGAAAATACCATATTTTCTGGACTATAAGGCGCACTTAAAATCCTTTTTTTCCCCCCTCAAAACTCGATAGTGCCCCTTATAACCTGTTGCGCCTAATGTATGGAATAATTCTGGTTTTGCTTAATAACCTCGAATCAATTTTATTTGGTACATGGAGTAATATGTGTGACCAGTAGATGGCAGTCAAACATCCATCCATCCATGTTTTACTACTTGTCCCTTTTTGGGGTCGTATTTAAGTGTAGACTGCCCTATGATGGCAGATTGACTAAAGTAAACAACAACATTTTAAATGTTCCATTGAAAATATAGGACATTACACACAAGTTTAGTTTTTTTAAATACTGTGTTGGGTGTATCATGTCGGATTTATGTGACGTCACGCAAATTAACTTCCTCTTGTCATATTGCTTTGGTTATCGAGCGATTGATCCGTCTCTGAGAGAGCACAGCCTGTAGGCTAAATGGGCACAATTTAATATCTTGTCGTTTTTTGATGGCAAAACACATTGTTTCTTCTTTTCATGTTAGCTACCCTTGTTCTCCAGTAAATGAGCAGTGTCACCGGTCTGTGAGTTTGTCAATGTTTCATCAGTCACGATTTTACGATAATTCTAACCTGAAACGGTAATATTAACCGTGGAAAGTTTTACCGTGGTTTATCATTACATCCCTAACTCTGATACAACATATTTTTAGTGATGCATCAAACTTTTTACCAATGTTTGGTTGAAAATGGACCAAAACTGCATTTTCGGCTTCATAGCGATCTGCAAAATGTGCAATGTGTACAATAACAAATTAAGCATTTAGCTCTTTGACTTCAAAAAATGCTTTAACTACAGGCCATTAGTTAAATTTTTTAATCAAGATGTGACCAATAATAATGACCACACAACATGGTGGTGCTGAGGATGCTATATTCCGACATCTACAGGGGACTGGTGTTTGTTTCCCATCCTGCCCTGAAGGGAAAAAAACAGGAAGCAGACACTTCCGTCTCTCTTGCACAATAATAGACACCTGAGTCGAACTGACCATCCATGTCTCTGACCACCTGGACCAGACGCTGGACCTCACTTGACCCCGCCTCACCCTGGTGCACGCCTGGGGTCAACTAGGTGGCAGGAGTCAACAATCACAATACCAAGAAGTAACGTGCATGTGGCATCAACCTGCACATCCATGACCTTTCACCAATTGTGCTTTTGGGCCTCAACTCTAAACGGGCACCAACCACAACATTGCATCTCTGCGCTGCTGACTTTTCTACATGGAAGAAGATCCTCCTTCAACTCTCTGCTGGCTTCCCACGTTATATATTAATGTAACAATTCAATAATTCTACCCACTCGGTATCCATTGCAGTCGATCACCCCAAAAGGGGGGTCCCCAAATCTACGGCCCGTCCCATCCTGTTTCTTGTTTTCCCCAGATCGGGCTTTTGAAGTTTTTCCTTGGGATCAGGGCAGGGGCCATTATGGTTTGTAGAGCCCTACGAGGCACTTATGATTAAGGGCTAGATAAATAGATTGTGATTGATTGATTTATTGCACCATTATCTAGAGACTGATCTGGCCTAACGAATGCCACAATGAACCTCGTAAGATCTGGTCTTACACGCCAACATTAGCTTATAGATACAAAGCGACATAACTTAGTTTTTCTAACCATGGGAAAATCTTGAAAAACAAGACTAGTGTGCGATCATTGGACGAAATTAATCGTACCATATTTTTCAGACTATAAGGCGCACTTTAAAATCGTTTAATTTTCTAAAGAATCCACAGTGCGCCTTACAACACGGTGCGCCTAAAGTACAGATTAATTCTGGTTGTGCTTACCGACCTCGAAGCAATCTTATTTTGTACATGGTGTAAGGATAACTGTGACCAAGTAGATGGCAGCCACACATAAAAGATATGTGCAGGCTGCAGGACGACTGTTTAATAAATGACGCGAGCAAGTACCCGTAAGCAAGCAACACCAATACGTTGTTTAGGTGAGAATATAGAGCAATCCGTCAAAATGTTTTAGTATGACTTTGATAAGTTAAAACAGTTAGCTCCATCTTTTGACACTTCTTCCACTCGCGTCCTTGCATGCTACACCGCTACAACAAAGATGACAGGGAGAAGACGCTGCCGAAGGTGAACCATGTAAATACGACCGCCCACAAAATGGCGCACCCTGAAGCAACTGTCAGAAAGCGGTTTGTAAATGATCTTTAAAACATGATCTATGCAACAGTTTGACCAAAAACGACCATTACATAATATGACTCCTTTAATGCGCCCTATAATCCGGTGCGCCTGAAAAAAGATCAAAAATAGACCATTCATCGCCAGTGCGCCTTATAATCTCAAAAATACGGTTTGCAAATATTAAATGTTATTACAAATGTGCCTATTACTACATTATATGTATACTTACATCATGTATATAAAACCTTAATGCAGTGGTTCTCAAATGAGGGTATGCGTACCCCTGGGGGTACTTGAAGGTATGTCAAAGGGTACATAAGATTTTTTTAAATATTCCTACAATAGCAACAATTCAAAAATCCCTTATAAGTATATTTATTGAATAATATTTCAACAAAATATGAATGTAAGTTCATAAACTGTAAAAAAAAAAAAAAATACAACAATGCTGTATTCAGAGTTGACAGCTAGATTTGTTTGGGGACATGTTCCATAAATATTGATGTTAAAGATTTATTTTTTTGTGAAGAAATGTTTAGAATTAAGTTCATGAATCCGGATGGATCTCTATTACAATCCCCAAAGAGGGCACTTTAAGTTGATTACTTCTGTGTGAACAAATCTTTATTTATAATTGATTTATTTTTCACCAAGTTTTTAGTTATTTTTATTTCTTATTCCAATTAGTTCAAGAAAGACCACTACAAATGAGCAATATTTTGCACTGTTATACAATTTAATAGATAAGAAACTGATGACATAGTGCTGTATTTTACTTCTTTATCTTTTTAAACCAAAAATTATTTGCTCTGATTAGGGGTTACTTGAATTAAATGTTCAAAGGGAGTACATCACTGAAAAAAGGTTGAGAACCACTGCCTTAATGGAGGTATTTGGATGTTTTTTTAAGCGCTTTATAGGCAAAATAGTGCGGTTCCCTGGTGGCTTTTTCCGCAACTGGTCCAAGTCCCAAACCTAAACCCCAAGCGCTCAGCCTCCGCTCTCCATCCCTCTCGTTCCACCGTCCCTCTGACTCCTCCCTCTTCACCCCGCTGTGTCACCCGGCGGACGGGTCGGGGCGATCAACAGGCGTTACACTCTGCTAAGCGCTCATTGTGCACGTGAATGCGGCGAGGGTGGGATGGACGGAGAGAAAGAGAGATGGAGATGGGCATTGTGTGTTAAAGAGTGCAAACAGTGGGCCAGGCCCTGCGCCTCCCCGATTTAGCCTCACATCAAAGCCAAGCAAACACACGCCCACCCACCGAATGTCTGACCCTTCATTCTTACACACACACACACACACCCTTCTGCTCCCTGCTTTCCTTGAACATCGCCATGTCTAAACACGCTTCCTGGTTGATGATACGCCTCTAATTGGACAGTGAACATACTCTGCTTGCCAAGAAATACCACTTCAGTCCCTGCATGCTCAGTTTAGAACTGAAGAAGAGGAAGGAGGAGGAGGAGGGACCATTTTGCTGCCAGTCTAAGTTGACACTTGCTTCAGGCGAGAACACGCTTATGAGTAATGCACGCAGGCTTTTCACTTAACCGCTGCAAATAAAGTTGCGTGCGGCTGAGTAATAGGCAGTTGCCCTGCGAAAACTCTCGGAGTGCATACGCAACACACACTGCAACTTGTGTGTGTGTGTGTGCGCTACGAGAGATGCATGAGGGATGCGCGTGAAGCGAAGCTCCGTCTTCCCTGCAGCAGTGACGGCTCACTGGGGGGTTGGGGGACAGGATTAAAAAAAGACGAGTGTCACCTCATGGCTGAGTTATAGCGCTCATAACGCACACGGTGACACACATCCACATCGAGCGCGGACGTAAACATCCCGTTTGAAACACTTGACATACACCAGCACATCTGTAAACATGTGGCACACGTCACACATACCAGCCATCGCTCAGCGTGGACATTAGAGTAATACGACAGAGAGACGCTATGAAAATCATGCGTATGCAAGAAAAACTCTTGATGAATATTTAAACTGTAATAATAAAAACGGAAGAAAACAGTCATCTAGCACCAAGATAAATATGTGGGGGGCGTTTGTTACTCCAGTGTGTTCACATTTAAATGACACATTATGCTTCTCCCAAGCAGGTGGAGGCCTTTGAATAAAAATAAAAAAAATGACCACAGACTCCTGTTGGAGGGGGAAAAAAAATCTGCCGAAATTGGATTTGGCCCGGTCTTAACCTCAGCCCCTCTCTGTGTTGTGTGTGTTCTGGGGGCCAGGAGGCTAATTTAATTTGTTGGACCGGGAGACGGGGGACCGAGTAAAGCCCTTCTGTTACTCTAAAAGTTGCTATTCTGAAGACCTGCAGTAACAACGCAAGCGGAGACACGGCACACAATAACTCATGAGGACAGCTGCGTGATGCCGAGATGGGACACCGAGTCATGAAAGGCATCATTTAACCCGCAAAGCATCGGTTTCTGCAGGGGTCCCCCTCCCGCCACCCCATTCCTCCTCTTACATTTTAGTTATACCACAGAGTCATTTTTCATGGTATAATAAAACATTAGACCTGAATGGGAGCAGCTCTATCATGGTAGTAGTGTCTTTTTGTCGTATGCCATAAGTTATGATTCAAATAATTCAATGTGGACATTTTATTTTCAAGTATTATATATTTATAGGTGCTATGGCTGTCGAACTTGCAATCAATCACAAAAAAACAGCGTAAACCACTCCCTCTAGGAATTTGCAATGTCATATTTGTCTACTGTCACAAGTCAACCGTCTTATCAAAAATGATGTTTGCTGCGAGCGTAGACAAAGCACAAACAACAGCATGTAACAATATATCAACTCTTTATTGCTTAAATGGTCGTTCTCTCTCTGGGTAATGTCGTATAGTCACAAAACACTTAGCAACACACCGGCATCCTCACTTCCTAGTTTACAAGTATGTACATATTTATTCAATGTTTATTTAGCCAGAGTAAGGCAATTAAGAACTGATTTGATTAGCATTGACGACTGAGCAAAGAGCCAGCATTTAGATGAGAGATGTTGAAGTGTGATGAGGATCTGTCTTTGGCTCTCATTTACCAACAAAAAGTACCACTATAGATCGTTCTCAACAGTATATGAATGCTCTTAACGTGTTTATTAATGTTCATTTTACTTCATGTTTAACCTCTAACGGCCTTAGTGGCCACATGCGTGGACAGCACCTTTGAGCTCTTAATTCCAAAATTGTGTACACTACTGAGTTGGGGTTTTATGCCGACATATGGACACTTATACTGCTATCTGGTGGTGTCAGAAGAGTATAACAAACAATGGAATTTGGAAAAAAGTGTAAAAATTTAAATTTGCATGTCACTACACGATTGCCTCCATGCCACGCTGCATTGATGCAGTAATCCGGGCAAAAGGATTCTCAACCAGATACTGAGAGCATTAATTGACATTTTCAAATGTTTGATTTTGTTTTGCTGCTATAAATCTTTTTTTTTACTTGGTCTGAGGAAATATTCAAATTTTTGAGATATGATTTTTGCGTTTTCTTAAGCTGTATGCCATAATCAGCAATATTAAAATAATAAAAGGCTTGCAATATTTCAGTTGATGTGTAATGAATCCAGAATGTATGACCTTTTCATGTTTTTAGTTGCACTACAGAAAAAAAAAGGACTTTATCACAATATTCTAATTTTCTGAGACAGTCCTGTAGATTTGCGCTGTTAGTTCAACAACATCGCACACATGTTGGACAGCCTGATAACATGAATCTGCAGCAGATGAGTGTTTCTATGGCCACCGCCAGTAGTACACGCAAAAACCTTATTTGAATAAAGCAGCCAGCACCATTTATCAATTGCAGTCTTAGTAGATCACACCCAACATGCCAACTAATAGTACACATTATTTTATAGATTGCACACACTGTTTATTAGGGGTGTAACGGTACGTGTATTTGTATTGAACCGTTTCGGTACGGGGGTTTCAGTTCGGTTCGGAGGTGCACCGAACGACACGGACATATTAAGTAGCGCACTGCACGCTGTGTAAACAATGCACACCGAGGCACCATGAATTGATTTACGTGGACCTAGACTGAAACAAGTTGAAAAACTTATTCAGGTGTTACCATTTAGTGGTCAATTGTACGGAATATGCACTGTACTGTGCAATCTACTAATAAAAGTTTCAATCAATCAAAAAAACTACAACACACGGCATGCTAGCAACGACTGGGCTATAATAGACTGACCATACCTCCTCTTTTCACGGGATATGTCCTCTTTGTGGAGCTGTCCAGGTGGAGTTTCTTAAATGCCTCGAATGTCCGGCATTTTAAGTTAGGGTTGCGTGTATTTTCAATGTACGTTCAGGGTTAAAATAAAAAAAAAAAGTGGCGCACGCAGCAACATTCGTGAGGGATGGGCAGAGATAGGGAGAGCGAGAGAGTTATGATAAACGCGCATGCGTCACCAGTCTCTACTTTTTACCCATAGAATTATCAAATTTAATTTATTATCTCGAGCAGGGGTGTCAAAAGTCTGCCCCGGAGGCCATTTGCGGCCCACAGCTAATGTTTTAAAGGCCCATGGCACATTCTAAAAATACTATTAAAATAAACAAAAACATAAACAAAAGTGAAATAAAAAAGCTTAAAGGCTAAATGTAATTTAGAAAAAGTTGCAACGTTGACTAAGAAAACAAAAGTTGTTTTTTTCTTCTTTCAAACTGTCATTGTTCAAAACATAATATTGAATCAAAATCAATGTTATTATGAATTATTGACCTATCCAGTTTCCGATTACTTCACATCAAATATTCCACTAAGAAAAATATTTTTGGTGGAAGATTTAGCAAATTTGTTAAATAAATAATCAAAAAATGTATATTTTGTTGTTTTCTTACTGTACCGAAAATTAACCGAACCATGACTTCTGAACCGAGGTAAGTACCGGACCGAAATTTTTCTGTACCATTACACCCTTACTGTTTAGCGCACGGTATTTGGATTCAGTAGTTCAGGCCCTAACTGTTTTAACATCTCATTATGTAACTGTTTTAACATCTCATCATTACCAGTGGTTACGATTCGTGTGCGAGGTTGATATTCGAATCGGACTCTTGTGAATCGCATCGTTGAATATTACTTACTACACACACATATGCATACACACCTGTGCTGTCGGTTCATGGCAGCCACCATAAGCGCGGTCCAGCCAAGGCGGTGACGGTAGTTAGGATCCACCCCTTCCTGCAACAATCTAAGGGGGGGTAGAGAACCAGACAGAAGAGATCTTATTTTAAACAAAGTCATAAAAGAGACAGAAGGCAGCAATAAGAGCCCTGCATAGGACGTCCATGACATCATCTGCAGCCCGCGGAAAACCAGGTGTGTGTTAAGCTCCGTGCCTGAGGGTGTGCCATCAGGTACTTTGTGGCACAGCGCTAAGTGTGTGTGAGTGTGTGTGCGAGTGTGTATCCATCTGTCGTCTCTTGTCGCGTGGGCAGATAGAGTGCTTGTTTACAGTCAACACAGTCATGTCTGATCTGCACTCTGCAGGTTGGCTCCGTTTACCTTGCTGGCAGCATTTGGGCAGGGAGAAACTACGACAAACTGTGTCCTCATACGGAGATTTGTTTTTTTATTATATGGACAAAAATGAAGGACTGTGTAATTTTAGAAATTTTGAACCATCGTATGTTCGGGAAAAGCCCTTTTTGTGGAAGAACCTGAGAGCCCTGACCTCAACCCCATCAAACACCTCTGGATTGTTAACCAGGCCCTCTCACTCAACACTGACCCGACAAATTAAAGGTTAAAACGGTCCAATCCATATTTTCTTCCTTTTTCCGACCACATGTTCAAACACTTTTGTCCATATAGAGTGCATGATTAATCGACATCGAGGTTTTTAATTAGTGAGATAAATAACCGCAGTGGTGCAGTTTTTTTTCCTTCACGCCAACATTAGCATTTGAGTGGCAGACATGTTCGCCAATTAGAATTGTTAAGCCTCACGTTTCTTCATCTCTCGCTTCAATCTAGGAAAAAAAAGGTTTCACTCTGTTCATCGTTCTCAGCACCTGATCACGTTTAACCTCAAAATTACCTGAACGCAGTAAGCCCTCCTGTCTTTTCAATTATCCACTATCTTTGTCTCGGTAGGCAGAGAGTGAGACCGCCACACATACAGACACCCTCGCTACCCGTGAGAAGTTTGGCAAAATAACAAATATTAGGAGGGAAGAAATACGATTACAATGGCAAATGTCCCATTGTGGTAATATTTCAGCTTTAAATCAGATAGGCAATATGAGCCCATCAACACAAACGAATAAGCAATAATGCCTTGAAGGCAACAAACAAAAAGACAACCCAACCTACAGTACTTTCAACAACTTGTTCAATATTATATAATATATCCAGCCATCCATTTTTTCTACCACTTGTTCCTCTCTGGGTCATAGTGACACCTTCTCATTTCAATGCGTTTTTGTTATTTTCATGACTATTTGCACTGTAAATTGCATATGAAAGCATCAGAAATACGACACCTGTGAAGTGAAAACCATTTCACCTCTTGAAGCTCATTGAGAGAATGCCAAGAGTGTGCAAAGCAGTAATCAGAGAAAAGGGTGGCTATTTTGAAGAACATATGAATAAATAACATGTTTTCTATTGTCACCTTTTTTTGTTAAATACATAACTCCACATGTGTTCATTCATCGTTTTTGATGCCTTCAGTGACAATCTACAATGTAAATAGTCATGAACATAAAGAAAACGCATTGAATGACAACTTTTGGCCTGTACTGTATATATAAATACATAAATATGTAAAAAAAAATTGCAAAAATTACAATACATTATGTTTTATAGACAGTAATAAGAAATACACGTTTATATCATTTTAAATAGTTACTTGCATTAGTATTATATGTTGTGATTGCATTACATTACAAACACTGGATAGTTATTATGGGTTATTTCTTCAGTTTTAGAGCATGATGTAGACAAAAGCTCTGCGCCTGTCTGCATAAAATATTTTAAAGTAAATTATTGCATATTGTTCTAATTTGTGGCACCTTGAGACAAAGATATGTTAATTGACAATCTGAAAGTACCGTGTCTTCCTTCACTCGTTATTTGCTCAGTTTCGTGCATGTATAAAATATAAAAATGCCAAATCTATTCACTACTGCAATTTTTGAGAGAAAAATCGCTAATAG
Organism: Nerophis ophidion; assembly: GCF_033978795.1. Lineage (NCBI taxonomy): Eukaryota > Metazoa > Chordata > Actinopteri > Syngnathiformes > Syngnathidae > Nerophis > Nerophis ophidion. Next base: position 47,235,888 of record NC_084623.1, read on the forward strand.
GTTTTTCCCTCAAAAATGTGCATCCCTAATACAGCGACACGCCTCCCGACACTCTTCAGTTAACACATCTGTGACCAAATAACTGGCTCACTGCACTCTCACCTACACCATCTGTCACCTGTGCATTCACCTGTGGAATAACACACGCACAACGACAGGTTTGGATGACGTCATATACAAAACTATCAGCATTACTTAACACTCACTTAGCTATTTTGTGGGGATTTTGACTCAAGTTCATGACTCACCATTACTGCAATTATTCTAGTGTGCTATGTTTATTGTGCAATATAATCACTCAAGCAGATGGGTGCAGGAATTCAACAAGCTCCCGGTTTCTCTTTTTTCAGTTGACTGAGTGCAAAAGTGACAGCAGGAAAAGTCATGAATCAAATGAAGCAGCAAATCGACTTAATTACCTGAAATTAATAATACCTGGTATGTATGGCATGCTCATATGCAGGATCGTCTACATATGTTTCTTTAAATGTGGAGTAAATAACTTATTTTTTTATGTATTTAAAATAATGCCAATCTAAAAAAATAAAACAGGAGTACATTAAGAGTGAATGGTATTGGTTGTTCATGACGAGTAGACTTAAAGAAATAAATTATTGCACAATAAGAACTGTTTTGTATATTTGGAAATGAATGCAGGTAAATTAAGTCACAACTTGAGATGAAAAGTGTTTAGTTTTTTCTCACAACTTTCACAATACCAAAGTTTAGTTTCCCGCAGTTCTCTTCTGCCTCCTACTGGTTACGGGTGGTACTGCAACAACATGATTTTAGGTATGGAAAAAGGGAAATTGTAATGGCAAATGCTGTATTTAAGATTTGGAACCAATCCTTATCTATTACCTGATTACATCTTCCGGGTTGTTGGTCCTGGCTGCCTCCAAGAGAGCATCACCTGATGAGGTTAAAACAAAATACATATTTAAAAAAAGCACAGCGATTATGTTTCAATTGTGATCATTTGACCTGTTGGTACTACAGTTTATTTTGTATGAACATAGTGTTTTTAAAAATATTTTTTTATTTATGCAGTTTCTTTCCTGCTCCTATGTATTGCTTTATTCACAGTGTAATCTTTTCATTGTTTTTAGGTTGACAATTTCAAGAACAGATGAAAAGTAGCCTTCTCTACTAATACTGGTGCATTGATTAATTTGCACTGTCCCAGCCCCCAACCTCCCCCCCCCCTCCACACACACCCAAAAATAAAAAATCAAGACGACTGTACAAAATGGTAAATTATCCAATCCACATGAGTACTATGTGCAATTCTTAGGTGCATCTTATTAATATTAGCAATAGTAAAATAAAAAATCTAATTCAACATATACAAATGTAGTATATACAATGTATGTCATGTTTTTGTTGTTTTTATTTAAGCTCATATAGCTTCTATTCTGTTTTAATATATGTTCATGTGTATAATTCCAATCACATATTAAACTACACGTCTCTACAGCAGGGGTCTTCAACGTTTTCCAGACCAAGGACCTCTATACCGGTGGAAAGATGACATATTTTGCATAATAAATCCTTAAAGCACCTTGTTATTGTGCAATACCAAGATATTGAAAGAATATAGTATCCCGCCGCTAATAGCTCGCTGGCAACTAGCGCCACTAACCGCTAGCTTGTAACTTGGGCGCTTATAGCTAGCAATTGTACATGCTAAGATTACTATGATAATGTTTTTATTTAAAAACCTGTTTCAAATCTGCAATGTACGGTCAGTAGGTTGGCCGTGCCACTGCAGCGGCGATGACCAGGAAGAACGCAGAGTTGTAATATAATTACAACACTTTATGTACATATTTATATAATATTTACATATATTTATATAATATTTAACTACAAGCTCCACTCACAGACAGAGTGCCATTGCTTTTATGAGCGGTCGAGCGAGTCAAAAGCCGAAAAAAAATAAGATATATATATATATTTAATTTTTTTTGTGGCTGCCGTAATTCTTTCGTGGCGGGCCGCCACAAATAAATGAATGTGTGGGAAACCCTGGACATTCATCCTCTGCTGTTGCCATTTCTAATATAAAAGTAATATATAAGTAATGTAAAGTTCTTACTTATATCTGTCTGTAGACTAGCTATCAAAGGTGCACCCCGCCTTCCGCCCTATTGTAGCTGAGATTGGCTGCAGTTCCCCCCTTGACCCCAAAAGGAATAAGCGGTAGAAATGGATGGCTGGATGACTTTCGCTTTGCATAGTGGCTTTAACTTGCACTTACAGATGTAGCGACAAACTGTATTTAGTGACAGTGGTTTTCCGAAGAGTTCGCAAGCCCATGTGGTGACATCCTTTAGAGATTGATGTTGGTTTTTGATACAGTGCCGTTTGAGGGATCGAAGGTCACGGTCATTCAATGTTGGTTTCCGGCCATGCCGCTTACGTGGAGTGATTTCTTCAGGTTCCCTGAACCTTTTGATGATATCATGGACCATAGATGTCGAAATCCCTAAATTTCTTGCAATTGCACTTTGAGAAACGTTGTTCTTAAACTGTTTGACAATTTGTTCACGCAGTTGTGGACAAAAGGGTGTACCTCGCCCCATCCTTTCTTGTGAAAGACTGAGCGTTTTTTGGGAAGCTGGTTTTATACACAATCAGGGCACCCACCTGTTCCCAATTAGCCTGCACACCTGTGGGATGTTCCAGATAAGTGTTTGATGAGCATTCCTCAACTTTATCAGTGTTTATTGCCACCTTTCCCAACTTCTTTGTCATGTGTTGCTGGCATCAAATTCTAAAGGCAATGATTATTTGCAAATAAAAAAAATGTTTATCAGTTTGAACATCAAATGTGTTGTCTTTGTAGCATATTCAACTGAATATGGGTTGAAAATGATTTGCAAATCATCGTATTCAGTTTATATTTACATCGAATACAATTGTCCAACTCATATGGAAACAGGGTTTGTACAATACAAAATAACAGTTTAAGTTTTAGATGACTTAATAAATAAATAAGAGTATGTGACTTAAAGGTCTACTGAAACCCACTACTACCGACCACACAGTCCGATTGTTTATGTATCAATGATGAAATATTAACATTGCAACACATGCCAATACGGCCGATTTAGATGACTAAATTACGATTGTAAAATTTCCCGCGGAGTTTCTTGTTGAAAACGTCGCAGAATGATGACGCGTATGATGACATCTCGGGTTGGAGGGGACATATTAGCGCAGCACCACTTGCGGCTAAAAGTCGCCTCTTTTCATCGTGCAATTACACAGTATTCTGGACATCTGTGTTGCTGAATCTTTTGCAATTTGTTCAATTAATAATGGAGAAGACAAAGTACAAAAATGGAGGTGGGAAGCTTTAGCCTTTAGCCACACAAACACACAGTGTTTCCTTGTTTAAAATTCCGGGAGGTGAAGCTTTACTATGGATCAGAGTGGTCAAGCGAACATGGTTCCCGACCACTTGTCAACCAGCAGGTTTCGGTGAGAAAATTGTGGAAATAAGTCGCCTCTTACTGGAGATCGGCGGAGCTTCTGTCGTGACTAATTCCCTCAGACACTGGCATCAACACACCCGTGGACACACCCCTCCGACTATCAGGTACTATTTAACTCACTAAAACACTAGCAACACAATAGAAAGATAAGGGATTTCCCAGAATTATCCTAGTAAATGTATCTAAAAACATCTGAATCGCTCCCAATGCAATCGCCTTTTTTTTTTCTTCTAGTCCTTCGCTATCAATATCCTCAATATATCATCAAATCTTTCATCCTCGCTTAAATAAATGGGGAAATTGTCGTTTTCTCGGTCCGAATAGCTCTTTTCGTTTGAGGCTCCCATTTGAAACAATGTGAGGAGCCCTCACACCGGTGACGTCATCGTCTGCTACTTCCGATAAAGGCAAGGCTTTTTTATTAGCGACCAAAAGTTGCGAACATTATCATCGATGTTCTCTACTAAATCCTTTCAGCAAAAATATGGCAATATCGCAAAATGATCATGTATGTCACATAGAATGGACCTGTTATCCTCGTTTAAATAAGAAAATCTAATTTCAGTAGGCCTTTAAACATGAATAAATTAAGCACTTATTTGAACAAAGTATACAGTTTGAGGTACCTTTGTTATCAGAGTCTTTCTTCAGGCAGAAGGCCGCAGCTGCAGCAGATACCAGGCCGGCAGAGGCCACCTGTGCCCCGGCGCCACCTCCACCTGCGCCTCGGCCCTCACCTCCATCTCTCTGCCCGCCCTCCTCCCAGCAAAGCTTGTCGTGGCGCCCCCTGCTGGCCAACGCGGCCCATGAGCTGCGACGGTTCTCCAGGTTTGACAGCCATCTTGGGGCGAGATGGTGGTACTGCACCGACTGGTTCCCGCTCTTAGCCGCGGTGTCATCAGCCAAAATCCCCCGTCGGGAAACCCGGGACGTGGACACGACGGGGTTGCGGTTGATATCCGTGGTTGGCTCCCGAATGGCCTGGCAGGAAGAACCGCCCGCGCTGGTCTGGAGGACGCGGCTGCATGGTGACAGGCTGCGTGACCTTCGTATAAGCAGCCTGGTGGGAAGAGACGATAACATGGCGGAAAAGCAGCTTGGAATAAAATCCCGTGTTCGTTAAACGCGTGAAAATAACCCGGCGTGTTATATCTAATGATGCCGCCGGAGTGTCTTTACGTGGGCTATTTACAACAGCCACTTTCAAAGGGGTCGCGTCATCATGGCGTGGATGGTGCTCGAAGAACGCGCGGTGCACTCTGGGAAGTGTAGTTTCAGACACATCTATAATGGAAACCGTAGAGATGAGACGTTTGCGAGCGAAGCGTGTCTTTGAAAGTGCTTTTTCGAGTGAATGACTAAAACCGATTCTCAGTCGCAACTTCAGAGCCGTTTTTAGGCCAACTGACAGAAGAAAATCCACAAAATGAACCATTTTGAACACATTTTTCGGTTCATTGTTTTGTTATGGATTTAGTTCAGGAGAATAGAAACACAGCTCGGGTAATATTAAAAGTTAAAGTACCAATAATTGTCACACACACGCTTGGTGTGGCGATATTAAAGGCCTACTGAAATGAGATTTTCTTATTTAAACGGGGATAGCAGGTCCATTTTATGTGTCATACCTGATAATTTTGCGATATTGCCATATTTTTGCTGAAAGGATTTAGTAGAGAACATCGACGATAAAGTTCACAACTTTTGGTCGCTAATAAAAAAGCCTTGCCTTTACCGGAAGTAGCAGACGATGTGCTGCTACTTCCTCACATTGTTTACAATCATGGCCACCAGCAGCGAGAGCGATTCGGACCGAGAAAGCGACGATTTCCCCATTAACTTGAGCGAGAATGAAAGATTTGTGGATGAGGAAAGTTAGAGTGAAGCACTAAAAAAAGAAAAGAAAAGTCGACGGCTCCAGGCGACGGCAGTGTGAGCGATTCAGATGTTATTAGACACATTTACTAGGATAATTCTGGAAAATCCCTTATCTGCTTATTGTGTTAATAGTGTGTGGAGAGACAAAGACGACGGGCCGACGACGGGACTTTGATTGATTGATTGATTGATACTTTTATTAGTAGATTGCACAGTTCAGTACATATTCCGTACAATTGACCACTAAATGGTAACACCAGAATAAGTTTTTCAACTTGTTTAAGTCGGGGTACACGTTAATCAATTCATGGTGACGCTCTTTTGCCCGGCTCAAGATGGAGGCCAGGAGGCGGAGGATGTGGCGGAACGTAATCGAAGTCAGGTGCGTAACACACACACCGGGTCTCAATCCGTCCATCTCCTGACAGCATTTAAGAGAGGCGAAGGAGGGAGGAGAGGCAGTACGGAGGAGGAAAACCACGTCAACGACACCAGCGACGAGAGACCAGAAAAGACATGAGCCCCCGCGGAGGACGCAACACCCGGTCACCGAAAGGTGTGCAAAGACGAGCAGCCAAGGACGCGCTAGAAAGTGGCGCGCCCGATTGGGACACAAAGATGCTATTTATTGAAGCAATAAATGTATGTCAACCCTGCTACGAGGTGTCGTGCGTCGAAGGTCCTTGTAACTCACGCGGTGATGGCAGGAAGTCTGTCTCATAGTGTTTTAGTGAGATTATAAAGTCTTACCTGAAAGTCGGAGGGCTGCGGTGAACGCCAGTGTCTCTGAGAGGAGCCAAGATCACAGCTGCCTTTTTGACAGCTGCAGGGGGAGGTCGCATAATCCACTGAAGTCTCCGGTAAGAGCCGACTTAATATCACAATTTTCCCATACAAAAACTTGCTGGTTGACGTAGAGAAACACGTTCGCTTGACCGCTCTGTTAAAGCTTCACAACAAACAAAGAAACACCGGCTGTGTTTCGGTTGCTAAAGGCAGCTGCAATCCACCGCTTTCCACCAACAGCATTCTTATTGATAGTCTCCATTATTAATTAAACAAATTGCAAAAGACTCAGCAACACAGATGTCCAAATTACTGTGTAATTATGCGATGAAAAGAGACGACTTTTAGCCGTGTGGTGCTGGGCTGAAATGTCCACCCCAACCAATAACGTCGCAAGCACACGTCAACATGAGCGTCATCATTCCGCGACGTTTTCAACCGGATATCTCGCGGGAAATTTAAAATTGCAATTTGGTAAAGTAAACCGGCCGTATTGGCATGTGTTGCAATGTTAATATTTCATCATTGATATATAAACTATCAGACTGCCTGGTCGATAGTATAGGGTTTCAGTAGGCCTTGAACTTCTGCATTTGACCCATTCCCTTGTTCCAGCCCCTGGGAGGTGAGGGGAGCAGTGAGCAGCAGCGGTGGCCGTGCCCGGGAATCATTTTTTGGTGATTTAACCCCCAAATCCAACCCTTGATGCTTTTGATTGATTGAGACTTTTATTAATAGATTGCACAGTACAGTAAATATTCCGTACAATTGACCACTAAATGTTAACACCCGAATACGTTTTTCAATTTATTTAAGTCTGAGTCCACGTTAATCAATTCATGGTATAACTATATTCCATCAGCATAATACAGTCATCACACAAGTTAATCGTCAGAGTATATAATGAATTATTTACATTATTTACTGTTAGAATAATTATGTATATATTATCATCATAACTATATGCTTAAGGGCCGTTACTATAAAGTATTGTCAACTTGTACTGAAGCGGTTTTTCTGTATTTGTGCAGAACTAGCAATCTGAGAGATTGCTTGCCTTTCTTTCCTATGAGTGTTCTGTCCAGATACCGCCTGCTGACTGCCAAGGCCAAACATTCTGTTCTGGGACCAGCACAAGAACAGACTGGGCGATAGCACCAAGTGTCAACATATTTGCATTTTCGTATTATCATATCTTGTGGACCGGAGGGTGTGTTCCAACTATCGTGGGATCACACTCCTCAGCCTTCCCGGTAAGGTTTATTCAGGTGTACTGGAGAGGAGGCTACGCCGGATAGTCGAACCTCGGATTCAGGAGGAACAGTGTGGTTTTCGTCCTGGTCGTGGAACTGTGGACCAGCTCTATACTCTCGGCAGGGTTCTTGAGGGTGAATGGGAGTTTGCCCGACCAGTCTACATGTGCTTCGTGGACTTGGAGAAGGCATTCGACCGTGTCCCTCGGGAAGTCCTGTGGGGAGTGCTCAGAGAGTATGGGGTATCGGACTGTCTTATTGTGGCGGTCCGCTCCCTGTACGATCAGTGCCAGAGCTTGGTCCGCATTGCCGGCAGTAAGTCGAACACATTTCCAGTGTGGGTTGGACTCCGCCAAGGCTGTCCTTTGTCACCGATTCTGTTCATAACTTTTATGGACAGAATTTCTAGGCGCAGTCAAGGCGTTGAGGGGTTCCGGTTTGGTGACCGCAGGATTAGGTCTCTGCTTTTTGCAGATGATGTGGTCCTGATGGCTTCATCTGACCGGGATCTTCAGCTCTCGCTGGATCGGTTCGCAGCCGAGTGTGAAGCGACCGGAATGAGAATCAGCACC